>NC_056726.1:1993676488-1993808527 GCF_019279795.1 Protopterus annectens | reverse complement strand
AACTGTAAGGAATTCCACTCTATCAACTACCAATTTGTTTGCAATACACATGGTACAAAACAATGTGTTTGTGCACCAGCAAGGCATGCCCATGACTGTCACATCTGGCACACTTCTGCATTTTATCAGCAGTTTGAATGGTGATGCTGGATATGCACTGGATCCATAGCTAATGACAGTGATAAGAAAACAACAGACCATGGCAGAGAATACATGCAACACTGCCCTGTCACTGACCCACAACATCACTGAACTTGGGTTCAGTTTGATGAAGGTGCACTTCCACTAGTTAGATGTCTCCAGTGGTGCCCTCCAGTACAATCCAGAAATGTGTAACAAAATATTTGCTTCTTGTTCAGTATTACACATAATGTTGATACTACAAATACAGCAAGTTCCTGATATTCAGGAAGTCAAAACCCAGAGTCAGCAGCTGAAGAGATGTCTTTTGAGGGAGTCATGGAGAAGCTGGCCACAGGATATAACCATGCAAGGTAGCAGTGGGTGCAGTATGTCCTGGCACTGGCTAAATGTAACATCTGGTTCAAAATTATGGGCCAGATTAAACATAACATACAGTTACAATAATGCAAGCACTACTATAACCAACCTATGCTATACCATGCAGGGACCGGACACACTGTGCAGCAGACTCAGGCTACCTTGGTAACATAGCACTAAGAGCAGGATGCAATTGTCTTCATAAGTACAGGTGGGGAGAGTGACAATGGCAGATTCCAGCAATGTGTAGTGTGTGTGTGTGTGTGTGTGTGTGTGTGTGTGTGTGTGTGTGTGTGTGTGTGTGTGTGTGTGTGTGTGTGTGTGTGTGTGCTGATTGAGTTGAGCAATAAAGATTTGTCAGGGAGGAGTTTCTGATGTAGTCTAATTGGGCAGAGGTAGGCAGTACTGTCTGGCATTTGTGAATATGCATGGCCATTGCTGTCAGAGAATATACTGACTGTACTGGGGTATGACAGACAGGACTAGGGCACCCACAGGAATTATCTATGATGACTTTGTATATCCTTGTCCATAGCAGCACCTTCTTTGGAGACTGTTACTAGTAAGATACGCAGCTTACACAGAGGACTGAATGCTCTCTCAGCATGAATGGTGTGATGTGCTATGAGTGGTTTCACTTTCTGTCTCTGTATCCATGGTGTCCTGCATTACCTTCAACACTTGTTATATGCGTGGAAGTGGTGGCACTATGAAGCCTAATGAATATATTCAAGTGTATTAATGCAGCCTTTTCAAACATCCATATTTAAGTGATGGTACAGCTATAAAATACTGTGTCATGCAAAGCCGACAGACCACATAAATTGTACAGACTGATACTGCTGCTGAAGTTCCAACTTGCCTGTAATAACAAAATGACCAAGCTTGTTAGAGGTATGGGTCTACGTCAGGTAGCACTGCATGCTATACAATTTAGGTAAGCAATACCTATTCTGGGGCATCACAAGGTGATTACAGAATTCCTGCATCTAGCCTGAGTCCACTCCCAGGAGTGAGACACCTGTCATGACCTCAGACAAAAATATTAGGAACTTCTCCATATCAGTTAATGGTGACTATCAGCACACCCCACCAATGGTCCATCACTCCTCTATCAGGCTGGTTATCTTGTTCTGTGCATGAGAATTCATATAAGTGTCCCTAGTTTGTAAGTGGTCATGCGTGTAATTATGGCTGCTTATTGCATTCACTTGTACAGCAAGGCCTTTACAGACACACTGTCAAAAGTCCCAGGTGTTTCCTGTCAGTCAGGAGCATCCACCGATGATGTTCACGAATGGCCTGCAAAACATTGCCACTCTCTGTATGGGAGAACTTTTCCTTATTCCTGTCATTCTAAAGCTCGATAACTCTTGTTATAATCATTCTCAAGCATGTTTACCTGTAAATGTAAGCTATGATGTTAAAAGAACCACACAGAAAAGTCCAGTGTTGCCTTGGACTGTGTTATATTTCACCTATGAAGAGATGTGTCACCTGCACATGTACATGACATTTAATGGCTGACAGTATGACACTGTCAGTGTGTTCCTGACACACACCAGGCAGCATCATTCCCTGCAAAGAAAATCTTGCTAATAAAAATGGGAATATTTGGAGCACATCATGTGCTGTGTATGTCAATAACCCACAACCGAATACATACTGCCTCATCAGACTGGTAAAATTGTGCATCTGTCTACATCTTATGTCACCCACCCTGTTACTGTTAATGACAGCTAAAGTATGCATGCTCCATTAATGTAGAGAACTGGTAGAAGATCCCTGGCCTTAGTATGTATAGAATAAAATAGCAGGGTGACCTAAAGGCAGGCCATCTGTAAACATGTCAGTGACACATCTCTAGTATGGCCCACATAGTGCTTCCAACTCATGCATGTCTGGAGGGCTCTCATCCTCTGCCAGCTCAGGTACACAACAGCATGTTATGGGTGTTTTATATAACAGTCCATACATAATATAGTTTTTTGATCAACATGTCCAAAAACAATCCCTGAAACAGGGAATAAAAATGTGTTTGCCTCATCCCCCATGGAGCAATATCAGGCCTGCTTGATTAGGCATGCAATTTAACTCAGCCCCCCAAACATCCACCCTCTCCCACAATTATGGGGTGCCATAGGAGATAACTAGAAGAGCAGAGTGAACCCATCAATGACAGAGGTCACATCATAGAAGCCCATGCACCACGTAGTCAATTGCAACCACACTCCTGGAAACACAGGTTAAAATCAACCCCCATCCCCACCAAAAGCAATGTAGGATACCACATGAAAAATCACTCATCACACAAAC
The DNA here is from genome assembly GCF_019279795.1 of Protopterus annectens. Lineage (NCBI taxonomy): Eukaryota > Metazoa > Chordata > Ceratodontiformes > Protopteridae > Protopterus > Protopterus annectens. The sequence goes on along the minus strand of NC_056726.1, from coordinate 1,993,805,710 downwards.
ATCTACCAAGCAACAGTGGCACACTGACTACTGTCCTCTTCAGAGCTCCACCTCTCCCGCTTCAAATACTCTGCATGATTCAGAGGATACTCATACCAGTTATATGCACCCATACCATACATATAACAACAAAGGAAAGTCAAGACTGGGACACGCCCACAGTCCCAACTATCAATATAGGCTGTGTGTAATTTTACTGAAAGTCCAAAGCTTGAACCTGGGTCTAAAAAAGTAATTTATGAGCTTGCTAACAGGAGCATATTTCATAGCTATATGAGCACAGCAACAACTGTGGTTGTTCTTTATCATGTAAACTCAAAGTTCTTAGCGTGATAGTTATAATAATGAGCCAATGTCAAGCGCATGTCTCTGAATCATACATTTATCACAATGGGAGCATAGCAAAGGCTTTTTTAATGAGGTTTGTGCCAGATCATGATTTAACATATGGACCTGTAAAGCACTTTGCACGTGCATGACTGACTCCAACAGGCACAGAGAGAAATATAAATTATCAGTATGGACCATACAAATTCTAAAGATGCTAAAGACCAAAATTAGAAGCCAGTATGAGTACTATGGTGTTGTCACAGTCGTCCCATCAAACTCTTCACAGCCAGCCACCATCTTGCCACATTATGAATATGGTGGCTCCACAACATGTTGAATGAACTAAGTGCACAATGTTGCATGTCACATATTGGGGGCAGCAATGTGTGTTGATGTGAATAAGCTACCATATTCTTCTGGACCATGACCTGTTAAATAGCTATTGCTTCAGAAGGCACCGAGAGCTTAAATTACTTCTGTGTTTTATAGACCAAGCCAATGTCATTGAAGCTTTAGAAGCTGGAGGTCCATTAGAGTACTGGCAGAAGATCCCTGACCTTAGTATGTATGGAACACTCCTGTGCAAGCTTTGGGACTCCTATGAGGGTCCCCAGTTTAAGGTGGATGCCTGGCACTGTCTTGTTAGTGTAGTAACTGCTGCAACTGGCCTCAGCTGCTCTGGTGAGCAGTGCAGACACCACTATAGTTACCTCACGTGGCACAAAGTACAGTTATATAAGTAAATCTGCAATATCAGAATAATCTGAGTAATGACTGTTGCAGTAGCCTTAGATAAATGGGTTATGTTCTTCACAGGATATAACGACAAGTCCAGCTTCCAAAGCTTCAGTGACAACGTCTATGCACCCTAACCATTATTCAGCTTAAGGTGAGAAGAAGAAAAAGAGCTGTTTGGGCTCCAAACGCTATAGACCTTTCATATCAACAGACAGGGAGGCTAAAACCCTGAAAAGGTCAATGCTTGGAAACTAAAGTTAGAAAGCCTCACCACGGCAACAAAAACATACAAAAATAAGACAGATGGGGGGAGGGAGAGGCTACTGCAGCACTGATCAGTCCAACATTTACTTTTATGGTAAGTTTACATACCCAGTTGTATTATGTTCATCATACTGATCACTGCTGGAGTATCCTTACTTATATCAGCAGGTAACCATAGCTTAGACTGAATGGAAGGAGGAAGACTGAGGGTACAGGAACTCTCTAGAGAATTGTCTGTCCCAGACCTGGAAAAGGAATCTAGCTTGCAGTGCTTTGTAAATGTACACACAGAGGATCATGCTGCTTCTAGAATACTTCTAGAATCTGTCCCTTTCCAAAAAGATACAAATAAAGTCAAGGCCTTGTAGAATGAGCCTTGACCCTTCCTGGAATTGCCCTGATGTGGTGGGTATAACATAGGATCTTAGGTTCATAGGTAAGTACTAGGCTAACTGCCCTTGTGGGCCATTGTATGCCTAGCCAATTTCCCTTTTTGTGCTCAAAATAACCTATCCCATTTTGTTATAAATTGTCCTCACCCATCCCATGGATGATAGTTATACATTACCACTAACTGGGATCATACTGTAGATAATTTGAGGGGCTCCATAAATGAGATAAAGTATTTAAAAGCTGCATCTGTCCATTAGTACTACAAGAGGCAGAACTAGGGTAATTTTTCTGTTTCTTTTCCACAGATCTATGTTGTGCTTGAAAATGGATAAAGATGAACTTTGCTTAACAAAAATCAAAACGTCTTCTCTTTCGGCTGTTCCAGTTAGGGATTGCCACAGCGGATCATCTGTTTCCATTTCTTCCTGTCCTCTGCGTCTTTCGCTGTCACGCCAACCACCTGCAAGTCCTCTCTCAGCACATCCATAAACCTTATCTTAGGCCTTCCTCTTTTCCTCTTACCTGGCAGCTCCATCCTTAGCATCCTTTTCCTAATATACCCAGCATCCATCCTCAGCACATGTCCAAACCAACGCAATCTTGCCTCTCTGACTGTCTCCAAATCGTCCAACCTGAGCTGACCCTCTAATATACGGATTCCTAATCCTGTCCATCCTGGTCACACCCAGTGCAAATCTTAACATCTTTAACTCTGCCACTTCCAGTTCTGACTCCTGCCTTTTTGTAAGTGCCACAGTTTCCAACCCATACAGCATAGCTGGTCTCACTATCCTCTTGTAGACCTTCCCTTTCACTCTTACTGGTACCCGTCTGTCACAAATCAATCCTGACACTCTTCTCCACCCATTTCACCCTGCCTGTACTCTCTTCTTCACCTCTCTTCCGCACTCACCATTACTCTGAACTGTTGATCCCAAGTACTTAAACTCATCCACATTCGTCAACTTTACTCCCTGCATCCTCACCATTCCTCTATCCTCCCTCTCATTCACACACATATATTCTGTCGTGGTCCTGCTGACCTTCATTCCTCTCCTCTGTAGAGCATATCTCCACCACTCCAGGGTCTCCTCAACCTGGTCCTTAACAAAAAACAAAACAGAGAACAAAAATAATAAACAACAACAATAATAAAATTGATAACTAAACATATAACTAAAAGTTGATAATAATAACTAAACATATAAATAAGAGTTATGTACTCACCATAACTATGCATCTACATTGTCCATTTTCATTCTTCTTAAACTGATGGTCTCAGACCCTACCTTGGATCTGGCTCAGTCACATTCACCTAGAGTCTCGGATCCAACTCTGGAGCTTCTCCCTTTACTCATAATGCCTCAGAACCTTGTAATACCTCACATCACGTTTGCAACCCCAGAAGCAGATGGACAAACAGTAGCCAATATAAAAGGAAAGTCAAAGGAAAAGATAGGGGCTCAAACAGGAACAGTGGCTCCAATATTACTATTAGGTCACTCCCAGATAAAATATCAGGGGGAAAGGGGAGTGGGAAGTTGAGAAATAATGAAAATGGACAATACAGATGCATAGTTAAGGTGAGTGCATAACTTTTGTATCTGATGTTGTAATTTTCATTCATTCCTCAAACAAGAACATGGGGTAGTCCTCATGGAAGTATATTCTGGAGTACCACAGAACCAAAGGCAGCTCTATTCCTGGAAATAAATTCCAGCTTATAATGAGCAATAAAAGTATGAGCATTAAACTAAGTGACTGCAGCACAAATGTCATCAGTAGAAGCTTTGGACCAAAAAGCAGAGGAAGTAACCATTGATATAGTGGAATAAGCTTTTGGAGGTCTGGGCAAAGAAAGACCTCACTGACTGTCAACAAAGGATAAGCAATCTGTTAACCATTTTGCCATGGTAACTTTGGAAACTGTTTTTCCCAATCTGTTGGAGGCAAAGGAGACAAACAACTGATCTGTTTTGCTAAAATCATTTGTCCTATGGAGATAAAACAGAGCTGTCTATGCACATCTAAGAGATGAAGCATGTATTCCCCTTTGTTAGAAAACAGGTAAGTTGATGGCCTGATTGATATTTGCTTCCAAGGCTACTTTGAGCAGAAAATAAAGGATTAGTAAGTAATGTAACTCTGTCTTTGTGGAAAACCAAATAAGGGGATTTTGAGGAGAGTGCTTGGAGTTCAGAAACTCGCATCACTGAAGTATTGGCCACTAGAAGCCCATTTTCCAAGAAAGAAACTTGAACTCAGACTTGGCTGATGGCTGAAAAGGGGTCTGAGTGAAACCCAGCAGTAACAGCGCAAGATCCCAGGGTGCAGTATGGTCTTTAACTGGAGGCTTAAGCAAGAAAGTACCTTTCTGGAAAGCTTTGCACAGTTTGGATGAAACTAGAGAGGAAGTATTACCTCCAATATTATAATTTGAGATGGGTGCTAACTTAACTCTGATAGTTGAAAAACTAGCCCTTTCTTGAAAAACAGAAGCAAGGAAATCTAGAACAGCAGGAATAGGTGCAGTAAAAGGATCCAGGTCTCTCTGATGGGCTCAGCAAGAAAATCTTTTCCATTTACTCTTGTAAATTTTTCTAGTGGAGGCTTTCTAGGATGATAGTGAAATCTGGTGGACTGGGGATGTAAGCCTGGGCTGCCTAACCACTACTGGAATTGGAGAAGCCATGTGGTCAACTTGAGGCCTGCAATGTCCAGTTGTGTCATCCCCGAGGGATGAGAGATCAGATCTGGTCTGGGATCTAATATTCAAGGTGGACATAGAAGATGAGACCACAGGAAGGGGAACCACACCCGACGAGGCCAAAAAGGGCAATGAGGATAACTTGGTTCTTCAACTGAAGTACTTTCTGTAGAACTCTGAGGATTAGAGGAATGGGGGATAAGCATAAAGGAGACCGAATGACCAAACATAGACTACATCATCTCTCAATGACTTCCTGCAGGGACGGATCAAGGCAAAGAACTTGCTCCACTTGTTATGGGGATAGGCAAATGTATCGCAGCAAGGTTGACCCCACTGACAGAAAATCCTTTCTACCTCCAATTGGTTGAAAGACCACTAGAGAGGCATCAGAATAGACCTGCTGAGTTTGTCTGCTAACATGCTGGATTTTATCCAGGATGTGCATTGCCATAAGAAAGTGGTTGGAGATTGCCACTGCCACACTCTTATTCCTTCTCGACAAAGGGGGTAGGATCGGGTTCACCCCTGTTTGTTGATGTACCAAACTATGGACATATTGTCTGGATACCAAACATCCTCAAAGGGAGGGAGTCCTGAAAGGCCTGCAATGCTAGGACCACTGCCCTCATCTCCAGATTGGTCTATTCTGGGGACCACATGCATTAGACCATCTGTCCCAAGAAAAGCTCCCCACCCCAATTGGGAGGTGTTCATGATCACAGTGGCTACCAAGGGTGGAAATACAAAAGGGAGTACCTGACAAACTCTGCTGGGCTGCACCCAGAAAAGCAGGAATTTTTTGCAAACCCCAGTAATTTTTATTGGTATTACAGAGGATGTTGAAGAATGGACCAATGAAGAGCTACAGTCCACTGAAGGACACACATATAAAATCAAGCCATTGAGACTAAGGTTACAGAAACTGCCACTGACCCAAAAGCCTGCAGGACCTGTCTTGTTGGGGAAGAAGGGTGTGAAAGAATCAGTCTCACCTGCAATCTTATGGACTGTATTCTGTTTGATGGAAAAAAAGCCAAATGACTGGTGGTGTCTAGGCAAGCTCGTATAAACTCCCTAGACTTGAACAGGTTGTAGGTGGGACTTTGCATAACTGACTATGTATCCTAACGACTGACATAAATGGAGTAAGCAGTTCCTGGCCTTCTCAAGGAGATGTCTGGTTGGGGTGGTGAGGAGCCAGTCATCTAGGTAAGGAAACCCTCTGAATCCGAGCAGGCTCGGGTGTGCTGCTACCACTGACATATACTTGTAAGTCAGCCACGAGCATCAGTACACATTGCAGGATGCATTTAATGTAAAAAAATAAAGTTAAAAACATCCACAGTTTAGTGCTTTCATCCTTACTACAGAGGCATCATCAGAATTGTGAATGCAACTCACACAAGGCTATTTAAGAATGTGCAACAAGGAAGACATACCTCTTGGAATCAACCAACTTCTGCAGACATCAGTGCAAAGCAGAAAATCAAAATAAGTATCATAAAAGTCAAATAAATGCACACTTTACATCTGGACCAACAAATAAAATAAATTAAAAAGTTAACCAAAGTACATCATAACCTACTGACTCTCCTTTTTAATTCACTGCTAATAGAAATATTGTAAATGAAACCGGGAAAGGTGGTAGCAATAGCATCCAGTTTTAGCTGCCAGTGCCAGAGCATTTCCCAGTGAAGCAGATTTTTTAGCCAATCACCTGCATAATGAAGAACCTGCATTTGTTGAAGAACCAAAAAGTTAAACTTAATAAAACCAGCACACCCCAATGGAATGTCTGGCCAGTGCATTTTTCTGATCTTTGCATTGAATACTGTATGCATGCTGATAAATACACTTACTCAAATAGTTTTTCCCACATAGAAAGTGAGTAATACTAAACAATTTTTTAACCTTTCACTCCAAGAAAAGCAGCTCCTGCAACAATTCACTAACAATTGTAGCAGTAGATGTATGAAACCAGACAAGGGTGGGGGGTCTGGTTATCATGGATTATGTGGACTATTCACGGCCCATGTTTAATCTTTTGCACAATGACAGTGTTTACAGTGCTGTTTCCATTAATGAAATTAAAAAGAAGTTATGTACTCACCATAATGTTCCATCTGTGTTGTCGATTTTCATTTATCCTTGACAGATGGGTTTGGTTCCAATCTTGGAATCGACTTGGCCGTTACTATAGCTCGCTCCAGCCAAAAACTCTCAATCTTCACCTCTAAACAGAACCCCTCTCTCTCAATTACCTCACATCAAGTTTGCAGAAAATTTGTAAACACATGAAAACATATATACATCTATATATACTCGCATACAGGAAGAAAGACAGATGAAGCCTTATCCACTGTATTTGGGTAGCATAACAGTTCAGGCATATGTGTTCCATTACACCAAAAACCTTTGAGGATATGGGGATGAAGGGGGGGGGGTCAAGGATAAATGAAGATCGACAACACAGATAGAACGTTATGCTGAGTACATAACTTCTTTATCTGATGTTGTCAATCTTCATTTTATCCTTGACAGATGGGACAGAGTCCCTCTCTTCTTAAAAACTTGAGTCGATTCAAGGAAGGATATTCCTGAGCACCATCAAGCCAAAGGATGATCTTCCCCTAGAGAACAGGTCCAGTTTGTAATAAGTAATAAAAGTATGGGGAGTAGCCCAAGTAACTGCTGCACATATGCCATCCATAGAAGCTCTAGATTGGAAGACCACTGAAGTAGCCATCGACCTAGTAGAATGTGCTTTGATAGGTTTAGGTAAGGTTAACTTGTTTTTATCATAAATGAAAGAAATACAATCTTTCAGCCACTTAGAGAGGATAATGTTGCTGACTGCCTTACCCAACTTTGCAGTAGAAAAAGAAACAAACAGTTGACTTGATTGCCTTATCGTTTTTGTTCTGTGAAGGCAGAAATGTAATTGTCTATGTACGTCAAGTAAATGTAGGGCATATTCTCCTTTGTTAGAATGATTAGGGAAGAAGACCGGTAAATTAATAGTCTGGTTCATATTAGCCTCTGACACCACCTTGGGTAGGAAGGAGGGGGTTGTTTGTAAAGTTTCCCTATCATTATGGAAGAATAGGTAAGGAGGTTCAGATGACAAGGCCTGGATTTATGAAATTCTTCTGGCTGAAGTAATGGCTAGCAAAAAAAAATGTCTTCCAAGACAGAAACTTCAGATTGCATTCTGCAGAGGGTTCAAATGGGGGGATGTATTACCACCTGCCGTGCAAAATTCAAGTCCTAAGGAGGAGTGGGATCTTTATACAGGGAATTTAACAAAAGAGTGCCTCTTAAGAATAATTTACAAAGCCTGTGAGAGGCTAAAGAAAGTTCTTCTAACCCACTGTGAAAATTAGAAATTGCAGCCAATTGTAGTTTGATGGTGAATGGAGAAGCCCCAACATTGAATAGAAATGCTAAGAAATCTAAAGGATGCTCAACTGAAGCAGAGAAAGGGTCAGTTTGTTTTTCATGGGCCCAAATTGTAAATCTCTTCCACTTACTTAAATATAATTTTCGAATAGAAGGTTTATGAGCCAATAAAAGGATGTGACGTACCAGAGAGGGGATGATAGGATGCGTAGCAACTAGTGGAATTGCAGGAACCATACAGTCAGCTTGAGGTTCAAAATGTTTGGGTGAACAAGACCATCTGGATTGGACAGGAGATCTGACACTGGGTCCAGAATCCAAAGTTGAAGAATCAAGTAAAACCAAAGAAAGTCGAACCAAATCTGTCGAGGCCAAAAGGAGTCGATGAGGATTACTGTACTCTTCCACCTGAGTGCTTTCTGTAAGAATTTGGGGAATAGAGGCACCGGGGGAAAGGCATACAGTAGAACGGTGGGCCAATTTTGGAGGAGATCGTCCCTGGGTGACCTTCCTGGAGGGAATCAGGGTGAAGTAATTGCTGCATTTGTTGTTTAGTGGAGATGCAAACAGATCACAGCAAGGTAGACTCCAATAACAGAATATAATTTTTGCTAATTCTGGATTGAGAAACCACTCATGAGGCTACTCCCTGGAATGTGCATTGCTATTAGAAAGCGGTTGGATGAGATTATCCACTGCCACACACTGAGGGTTTTTCCACAAAGGGGGGTAAGACTTGGTTCCTCCCTATTTGTTGATGTACCAAACCTCTGACATATTGTCCATTTGAATTGCAATAGTCCCCTGAGGAAAGCCTGTCTGAAAGGCCTACAATGCAAGAAACACCGCTCTTATCCCCAGGACATTGATATGCAAGTTGGCCTCTAATGGGGACCAAGTGCCTTGGACTGCCTTGCCCAGACAATGCTCCCCCACCACCCCATCTGGGAGGTGTCTGTGGTCACAATGGCTGTGGGCTCTGGAATAACAAAGGGACGACCATGAAGAATCTGCTTGGAATGCATCCACCAAAAAGGTCCATTTTGCAGTGGTTGGTGAACAAGATTTGGTCTGACATTGGGTGATAATGACAGACCACTGGGAAGCTAGTAGCCATTGAAGAACCTCATATGTAACCTGGCTAATGGGATTAGAGTTATGGAAGTTGCCATGGATCCTAGAGCGTGCAAGACTGACCATGCTGGAACCTTCTCCCTGTGAATTTACTTCTGAACTTGAACCACAATTCTCTGATGTTGTTCTGGGGAAAGAGATGCTATAGTTGTTTGAGTATTCAGTACTGCCCTATGAATTCTAAATTTTTGTCAGAGTTAAATGTGACTTTTCTAGACTGATGGTAATCCCTAGATGGACACATACATCAAGGGTGTAGTCTGTGACTACTATTAATTGATGCTTGGTCAAAGTGGATGGATGGAAGAATTCTCCTCAGCAAGCATGGAAACACTTCGAATCCTTGCAATCTTAAGTGAGCTGCTACTACTGCCATGCATTTGGTGATCACCCTGGGGGCTGTGATGAGTCCAAAGGACAGTACTCTGAATTGGTAATGACTGGCTCCCAGCCAGAAGAGGCTAAACCTTCTGGAATGTTTGTTCATTTTTATATAGTAATACGCATCCTGAAGGTCTATTGAGCACATCCAGTTGTCTTTCTTTAGAAAGGGAAGAATAGACTGCACTGTGAACATCCAGAATTTTGTTTGTCAAACAGACTTGCTCAGCACACTAAGATCCAAAATGTGTCTCCAGTCCCCTGTCTTTTTTGGCACTAAAAAGAATCTTGAGTGGTTTCCAGATCATTTTTGGACTGGTGGGACTTACTGGATGACTCGTTTGTCCTGTAGTTTCTAAATTTCTTACACTGCTGAATCATCTCTCTGACTGGGTGGAACAGCAGGGATTTTCTTTGAATGGGGGAAGGTTGAGAAAAGGGAATGATATAACCTCTGGATATGATCCTTTGCACCCAGGAATCTTTTGTTAAGTTTAACTAAGCATTTAGGTGCAATGATAAGGATCCCGTGGACTGCCTCCAGAGGAAGGCAATTGGGCTTCCCTTCAGGAATGCTTAAAGTGCTTGCCTGGGAAAGAATCCCCAAAGCCCTGGTTTTATGAATCACCCCTTCCACGAGGATGGCATCTTCCATTTTAGTTCCCCACTCTGCCCCTGGGAAAACTCTATCCATGTGTGTCTTGGAAAGGTCCTTGTGAATTCTTGAACCACATTTTGCCACCTCTCCTCTGGTTTATAGAAAAGGACCTTTAGGTGGGGTGGAAAAATATACGCCGACAGCAGAAAGGGTCTTACCATCCTTCTCACACCTGGATAAAGTCTCTTTCACTTTAGGATAAACAAGGATGATGCGTCAAAAGGAGCATTGACAAAAGAAGACTTGAATGGTTCTGCAAAGTCACATAGGTGCATCCAGGCATGTCTTCTTATGGCTACACCTGCACCTGCTGCTCAAGATGTCCCTTCAACTGTATGAGCAATCAGCCTCATGGACAAATTGGACACAGACTCCAGGGTGGCTAACTGAGAAGCCACTTTCTCTTAGACTCCCTCAGCTACAGTTCCTGCCAGGGTGTCTGACAACCCTTTAATCAGATCACACTGAAGTCTGGTGAAATGTGCCAAGAAATTAAAAGACCTTATGGTGAAGATTGATGAAGCGTAGACCCACTTCCCAAACCTGCCCATGGCCAAAGACTCTCTATTGGGCAGATGGATGGAAGAACTCTAATCAGAAAGTTTATTTTTAGTGGCTGCCGCTACAGCCAACCCTTTAGCCCAAAACTCTTTGTCTTCTGGAGTGGAAAGAATCTTTTCTGGTCTTTTTGGAATGGGCTTGACTGTGTCTAGAGCCTTTCATGCCTGCTGAGAAATCAACTGGATGAGTTCATCAGAGAGTGGTGTCAACTAAGATGCAGACAGGTATGTGCTGAAAGCCTGCAGGTAAATAGATTCCTCAGAGGAAGAGTTTTGGGACTTCCAGCCATCCCTTTGTTTCAAAATTTCCAAGATGTCTCCAAATTAGACATTTTCAATGGGTGAACATGGGGACCCTTTCCCCTCAATGAAATCTATCTTCGGTGACTGATTCCTGGGGGGAATCCAAGTGCTTCCTCTTGCACTACTTCTTCTGAGAGACCTCCTCAGGGGGATAGTCTAGGGAGGTATTAGAAGATAACAGCACCAGTGCCTGTGATACTTGAGGCTTCAGCACCCACTGTCCCAGTGGAGAGGCAGCAGAAATACCAGAACTAAAGGGAGGTACTTGTCCCAAGGGGAAGGCAACGACTGAGTTTCTACAAGAGAGAGAGCCCTCTGCATAGCCTCGAAGGTCAGCCCCCATGAAGAGGGGAGGGAGTATAGAACTGAGAAGGACTGCCTCGGAACTGGGGTCACTCCCCGCTCTGAAGAACCGACCGGCAAAACTGAAGCCGGAGCTGAACTAACTTGAGCCAAAGCTCCAAGGAGCAGGGATGGCTCCAAAAAACCTGAGTCGAAACCTGTCCCCTGGAACCAGCAGGGTAGCTATGTCTCCTGGAGGTCTCCGGTTCAGAAACAACCGAAGATCTCAGGGTAACTACCGGCTCCAAAGAAGGGAACAACTCCAGAGCCAGTACAGTCAGTGCTGGAAGTTCTGCAACAGAGGACTCTAAGACCACCAAAGATATTAGAGGTGAAGTAGTTAATGATGTAAAAGAAGTTTTTGTACCAATACCCAAAGGGTTGGGTACCAAAGAGGGGTCTGAATGCCCTCTAACCCATAAAATTTTATTCACTAGCTTCTCCATGTCAAGTTCTGAAAGAGTTTTGGTGGAACAGATGGACGATGTGGAAGGGGACTTATGGCCTCTGCATGAATACCTCTGGAAGTTCCCCAATAAAGTGATCAATAGAGAGAGAGTAGGTAGTCTAGGCAATTTAGTCTTGTCTGGTGAAGCAGCAGCCACTTTTGGTACAGAGGCCTTTGATGTCGAAGGGCTTGAAATTGAGATAGGTGCTGGGATGCATGTCAGCACCGGAGTGTCAACAGCAGAGGCCTTCAGTTCTGTGGAAACTGTTGGAGCAGAGGTCTTCAATTTTTGGGTTGAAACCAACAGGGAGATCGAAAGACTTATTTTCTTCAATTTCTCAACACAGGAAGAGGAAGAAGGAGAAGAAATATCTGTCTAGGCTTTATCACCCATGGATAAGGTTTCACCAAAGGCTGAAGGGAGAAGTCCTTTTAAAATAATTTTATTCCATTTCCACTAAAGTGAGGTGGATGAAGGCATGACAGATGCTGCAATCTTCCTGTAAATGGTGAAGACCAGGACAATACACACACAGTAAATTAAATTCTGAAGCAGGAATTTTATGGCCACACTTCTGGCATTTTTTGAAGCCAGAGGGGCCTTTACCCTTCTCAGCCATCTCAAGCAAGAAAAAATAGATAAATCCGCTAAACAAATATCACTCCACACAAACAACAAGGGAAAGTGGGAGCAAAAAAGATATATTTTTTTACTTGTATTTTTATATTCTATGATAGAATGAAAAAATAGGGAAGAGAGACTTTCAACGATGATGGCTTTAGATATACACAAGTGTGTATAGGGTGATAGAAAACTATGATCAAGAGAGGGGAGGGAAACTATCAGCAATGATAGTGGGGAATACAACACCGTGTAAAGGGAAAAGGTATTGATGACATTACTAGAAGTACACTAAATGTAACGAGAAAAAAAAAAGGAAATGAGATAGAAAAACTAAGAAAAAGCAGAAACATTTACCTGAATCCACTAGTGCTTGAGAGTAATAGCTAGAAGAAAGAAGTTATGTTCTTACCATACCATTCCATCTGTGTTGTTGATCTTCATTCATTCTTGATGGTTGAGTTTCGGTTCCATCCTCGGAACCGACTTAGACGATATAACAAGCTTGCGTCAGCCAGAAAATTTTGATCTAAGGTTACCCACAGTGCCTCTCTTCCCTTCAGATCGAGTTTGCCCATAGAAATAAGAAAGAGGAAGTTTTGTCTGAGCAACTGCCCTATCAAATAACCACATCTAGGAATTGTTCCGTACCTCCAAGAGTCTTTGGAGGGGGTAGGAGGGTGGGATGTCAAGAATGAAAGAAGCTCAACAACACAGATGGAACGTTATGGTAAGAACATAACTTCTTTATCTGATGTTGTCAATCTTCATTCATTCCTGATGGTTGGGACAGAGTCCCTAGCTACTTATATCCTGGGAGGCCCTATGGAAGGATATTCCTGAGCACCATAGAGCCAAAGGATGCTCTTTTACCTGGAGACCATATCCAATTTGTAATGAGTGATAAAGGTATGAGGGGTAGGCCAAGTAGCTGCTGTGCAAATGTCATCAATAGAGGCTCTTGAAGGAAGGGTTACTGAAGTGGAAACTGATCTGGTGGAATGAGCCTTGCCTTTAGCTGATAAACCCATTTTATTCTGTTGATAAACAAAGGTGATGCAGTCTCTCAACCATTTTGACAAAGTGACTTTAGAAACTGGCTTGCTTAATTTACGAGCTGAAAAAGTAAGGAACAATTGGTCTGATTTTCTGAATGATTTAGTCTTGTCTAAGTAAAAATATAATTGTCTATGTACATCCAACAGGTCCCCTTCAAAACATCTAAAACCCATAACATCTAATTTCATAACATTGAGACAAGAACATCTAAAACTCAAAACATTTAAAATCCATAACATTGAATTTCATAACAATTAACAACAGAAAATCACATGAAAATAACATCCCCTCCACATATAACGGCATATAATGGACACCAAACTACCAAATACACTTTTTACTACATTTCTGCAGGGGGGCATGATACAGTGGGGTTAAGAAATTAAGTTTTTCCCACTGTAGTGCGATCTTGGAGTTGGTATATTTAATTGACGGGCTTGCCCCCCTGCAGAAATGTAGTAAAAAGTGTGTTTGGTAGTTTGGTGTCGTTCTATGTAGAGGGGACATTATTTTCTTGTGATTTGTAGTGTTAGATGTTATGAAATTAGATGTTTTGGGTTTTAGATGTTCTGGTCTCAATGTTATGAAATTAGATGTTACGGGTTTTAGATGATTCAAAGTAGACCCACATCCAACAAATGGAAACAATATTCTCCTTTATTTGAAAAGTTTGGAAAGAAAACTGGCAGGTCAATGGATTAATTAATATTTGAATCTGAGACAACTTTGGATAGAAAGGAGGGATTAGTCCGAAAGGATACTCTCTCTCTCTCTGTGAAAAATGATGTATGGGCACCTTATGCATAAGGCCTGTAATTCTAATATTCTTCTGGCTGAAGTGATGGCTACCAGGAATAAGGTCTTCCAAGACAAAAATTTTATATCACAGGTGGATGCTGGCTCAAAAGGTTGGCGAATCAAAGCTTGTAAGACTAACGTCAAACTCCAAGGTTCAATGGGTTCTTTAAAGGGTGGTTTTATAAATGTATGACTTCCTTTAAGAAGGTTTTGCAGAGACAGTGAGATATTAAAGAAAAATCATTGAAGCCATTATGGAAAGTTAAAATAGATGCTAAATGGACTTTGATAGTAGAAGTTGAGGCTCCAGATTGGAGTAAAGTTGACAAATATTCCAACACTTTTATTAATCGGGGCTGAAAAGGGGTCAAGTCCTTTTTCTTGAGACTAGATTACAAATCTGTTCCACTTACTATGATACATTTTTCTGAGGGGCAGTTTATGGGAAGCCAGAAGTATCTTTTGTACAGGGGAAGACAGATTATTCTACCTGGCAGTTACTGGAATTGGAGGTACCAAGCGGTCAGCTTGAGACTTAGTAGGTTGGGATGGACCAGCCCCTGTGGATGAGACAACAGTCACGGAGTTGGATCCAGCATCCAAGGACGGTGAACTATGTGAGGCCAAAGAAAGGGAAATCAGATTTGGTGGGGCCAATAGGGTGCAATGAGAATTACTCTGCACTTTCTTGAAAAACTGTGGAATCAGGGGAAAAGGAGGAAAGGCATAAAGTAGTCCCGAGGGCCAAGTGTGTATAAGGGCATCCCTCAGGGACTCCCCCTGAGGGGAGAGTAGGGCAAAGTAGCTGCTGCATTTGTGGTTCATGGGAGATGCAAATGGCTGACCCCAACGATGAAAAATTTCCGTCGCTACCATGGAACTGAGAGACCACTTGTGAGGCAGGAGAATGCATCTGCTCAGTTTGTCCGCAATCACGTTGGAATTCCTGGGAATGTGCATTGCTATCAGAAAGCAGTTGGAGGTTATTGCCCATTGCCATACTCTCATGGCTTCCCGACATAACGGGTAGGATCTAGTTCCTCCCTGTTTGTTGATGTACTAGACAACCGACATGTTGTCTGATTGGATAGCAATTGCCCCCAATGAAAGGACAGACTGGAATGCTTCCAACACCAGAAGCACTGCCCTCAGTTCTAGGATGTTGATATTCAAATTGGCCTCTAAGAGGGACCAAGTGCCTTGGACTGTCTTTCCCCTGAAAATGCCCCCACCCCCATCAGGGATGCATCTGTGGTCACTACGACCTTGGGCTGAGGGGTTCTAAAGGGGCGACTCCATAACTCCTCTTCTGGCTTCATCCACCAAATTCAGATCCTGCTTGCAACAGTTTGTTATGTAGACTGGATGAGGCATGGAGTGAGTTAATGGAGACCACTGTGATGCTAAGAGCCACTGAAGCAGCCTCTTGTGTAGTCTCACCAGAGGAACTAGGGTAATCGTCGCTGCCACTGACCCTAGTAGTTAAAGGAATAAGTGAGGTGGAACTATGTCTTGAAAGAGGATTGCTTGGAGCTGAGAACTTAGTCTCTGTAATCTGTGATGAGGAAGAGCGACTAGACAGGATCTCTTGTTGAATGATGCTCCAATGAATTCTAAGCTTTGAGTGGCTACCAGTTTTGACTTCTCTTTGTTTATTGAGATACCTAAGAGCCCTGCCAGTTTTAGGGTGTAGTGTAAGGTGTGAAACAGTAGATGCTTGGTTGGGGTGGCAAGAAGCCACTCGTCTAAATATGGAAACACCCGGAATCCTTGCTGTCTCAAGTGAACTGTTACTACTGCCATACATTTGGTGAGCACTCTAGGGGCTGTGATGACACCAAAAAGCAGTGCTCAAAATTGGTAATGATTGATTCCCAGCCAGAAGCGGAGATATCTTCTGGAGCATTTGTCCATTTTTATGTGGTAATACATATCCTGAAGATCTATCGAGCAGATCCAATAATCTTTCATCTGAACCGTGACCATCCAGAATTTTGTTTGTTGAACAAACTTGTTAAGAACACTGAGGTCTAGCATTGGCCTCCAGTCCCCTGTCTTTTTTGGTAGTAAAAAGAATCTCGACTAAAAACTGGATCCTACTTGGTCTGGTGGGACTGTTTAGATGACTCTTTTTTTCAGCAGCTTTAGAATTTCTTGAGCTGCTGCATCCCTCTGACTGGGTGGAATGTTAGGGATTCGCCTTTACGGCCTTGGATAAAGATCGATGGATAAAGATCGAAGGGGATGTGGTAACCTCTGGTAGTAATTGTCTGCATTGAGGAATCTGACGTTATTGAATGCCAGGCTAAGTGGTGCAGAGAAAATCATCCTCCAACTGCTTCCAGAGGAATCCCTGGAGTCCTTCCACAGGAGAGGCATCTTTTTGATAAGTTCCCCCCCTCTGCCCTGGGGGAAAAACTCACCACATGTGTCATGAAAAGGCCCATGGGACTTCCTGAATTACATCTTTCCACTTCTCTGATTCCTGGTATAGGATCGTTGAGGAGTGGAAAAACATACGCCTGCAGCAGACAGGGTCTTTCTGTCCTTCTCACACCTGGCTAATATGTCAGTGAAGAAGCATCAACAGGAGCATTGACAAAGGAAGATTTGAAGGGGTCAGCTAAGTCGTACAAGTGCATCCAAGCATGACGTCTCATGACAACGCCTGCACCCGCTGCTCTGGTCATTTCCTTTGGTTCTATGTGCAATCAGCAACATGGACAAGTTACAGATAGATTCTAGGGTGGCAACCTTGTCGCGTACCTTGTCAGACACTGTTCCTGCTAAGGTTCCTGAGAGCTCTGTGATCAGGTCCCTTTGAAAACAGGTAAAATGTGCCAAATAATTCAACGACCGTATGGCAAAGGTCGTTGAAGCATAAACCCTCTTCACTAATCTGTCCAATGTCCAAGACTCTTGGTTTGGAGGATGGACAGTAGGACCCTCCTCTGCGAGTTCCTTCTTCATGGCCACCGCCACCACCATAGCATCTACTGCCAAACTCTTGGACCAGTGGGGTTGATCCTCTGGGGGGGAGAGTATTTTAGCAAAAAACAAAGCAATACCAAACTACTAAAGGTTGCTCACACTATAAAAACACAGTAAATGAAGACAAAATATGAGCACTCAACACAGCCACCAAAAATGTATATAATAAAACGATTTATTGACAATGATTAGCACTTTCGTGGGGTTACTGCTTCATCAGATCCAAGCAGAAGAATAAAATCAACACTAAACACATTGAATAACCAATCAACAACTGTTGTCAATAAAATAACTATATCAATTAGGCAAGAGTCACTGCCTCCTATTTAAGGCAGGTCTAAGAGGAATACCAGAGTTTAAACCTGGAAACATATGTGCTTGTAAAGATACAATTCATTTTACCTCAAGCATTTCCACTTGATTATTCATATCACCCCTTCTGTTACTTGATGGAACTAGTTGTAAAGCCATAAAATAAAAAAACATTATGTCCTGATGAATTTGCATGCACTGGTGATAGTTTTATTAAGAATACTGCCTAGATGCCCTAATATACATTCTCTTAGCAGGCGTGTAGTCTTTCCTACATAAAAACATTCACATGTACAACATGTTGCTAAATAGTTTAAGTTGTTACTCCTACAAGTCGCCATAAATCTGGGTGAAAAAACACATCCAGTCACTGGATGAATAAATTGAGCATCTAGGGCAATGGAAGAACAGGCTTTACAATTATTACATGGAAAAGTTCCCCTTCTCATTGCTGGCTCAGAGGCATGATTTCTCGGTCCATAACATAATAACCTTTTCATATTCAAGTTATTCCTGAAAATAAAGCCAGGACACTCACCAACAATATTCCTCACTTTGCTGTCAGCCAGCAAAATGGGCCAATTCCTTTTAATAACATCACAAAATTGATGTATATTGCTGGAAAAGGTGAAAAGTACATTATGTCTACCAAAAATGTGCTGGTTATTTCAGCTACTTGGATGATTTGCTTATCATTTGGCAAGGACCTGTTGATGAACTTGAAGTTTTTATTTTACAGTTGCAAGAAAGTACCAATTTTCTCAAGTTCACATTCTCTTGCAAATGTGCCAAGATTAATTACCTGGATACTGATATCAGGAAAGGAATACATGACGAATTCAGTACAAGAATTTTAAGGAAGCCCACTTACTGCTGCAATTTTCTCTTTATTAATAGTTGCCACCCCCTCCATTAAAACGGGGGTTAAAAGTCAATTTATTAGAACATCAAGGTTGACATTTGATGATTCAGTTTGTCTTGAACAATTCGACTTTTTAAGACTGATGTTTCTGGATCATGGCTATCCAGCAGCATTCCTAGATTCCATTAGGAATGAGATATGGATTGAGAAAAACAACAAATTTGCCCTTATAATTAAAAGTGGATTGAATCAGATACATAAGAAAGACAATTCTACAAATTTTGATGGGCAACTTAATATGGTTTTGCATTACACCTTAGATGTTAAAAACATTGAAAAAGATCATGCAAAACAACTGATGTATGCTACAATGTGATGAGAATATTAGAAAACGTTTTCTGTCATTGCCATCTTTCACTTATAAAAACAAATCTAACATTAAATCTCTGTTGGAGAGAGCCAGTGATCATCCTAAGGGAATACTACCTAGAAAACGTGGGTGCTGCCATCAGTATCCTTACATAAGCACCCTTTTAAGTAACTTGAATATTTCTGGGCAGTATGGCTTTTTAACTGTTTCTCAAAAAGAGTGGTATATCTGGCTACATGCTCATATTGCCCTGCTTTCTATGTGGGAAAACTAAGAATGCTTTGAATAAGCATATTTATCAGCATGTGCACAGTATTCGGGTTCCTATTAGATGAACGAAGGTGCATTCTTTCGAATGCGTCTTGGTCAAACTTGAAAAGATGAAAAGGCAAAATGATGAAGCGGCATATAAGCAAATTCTTTCCCTGGGAAAGAAATCGCTTGGCCACTTCCATTACTTTGCCGTTTTCATCATTGTATTGCAATGTCGGAGTTGGTATATTTAAGTAGGGGAGGGAGAAGACCCCCACTTTATGTTATGTTTTAAGTGGTTTTTTTTTTTTGGAACAGCGATTTTTTTTCCCTTAGGAAAAAAAAAATCACTGTTCTAAGCTTTCGAGTTTGTAAGCTTTCGCTTACATGGGGTCGATAAATCATTGTTCATTTTTCTAAGCGTTCGATGATTTAATATAGACCCCAGTATTCGATGCAAAGATCAGAAAAGTGCACTGGCCAGACATTCCATTGGGTGTGCTGGTTTTATTAAGTTTACATTTTTGGTTCTTTAACAAATGCAGATTCTTCAACATGCAGGTGACTGGTAGAATAATCTGCTTTACCGAGAAATCCTTTGGCAGCTAAAGCTGGATGCTACCACCTTTCCCGGTTTGAATGACACTATTTTTGTTAGCAGTGAATTAAAAAGGAGAGCTATTAGATTATGATGTACTTTGGTTAACTTTTTATTTTATTTGTTGGTTCAGGTGTAATGTGTGCATTTATTTGACTTTTATGGTGTTTATTTTGATTTTCTGCTTTGCACTGATGTCTGTTCCAAGAGGTGTGTCTTCCTTTTTGCATGTTCTTAAATGGCCTTATGTGAGCTGCATTCCCAGTTCTGATGTCTCTTTATTAAAGATGAAAACGCTAAACTGTGGATGTTTTTAACTTTATTTTGGCATTAAACACATCCTGCAACTTGTATTGAGGCTCATGGCTGACTTACTGGTTGTTTTTATGTTCTTAGTCTTTGTTTCTTCCTGTACTGGAACTCCACTGTTGTTTCTTTGTTTTGGTTTACTGCCATACACTTGGTGAACACCCTAAGGGCTGTGATGACACCAAAGGGCAGGGCTCTGAACTGATAGTGACTGGCCCCCAGCTGAAAGCACAGATATCTCCATGAGTGCCTGTTCATTTTGATGTGATAGTACATGTCCTGAACCTTGACAGAGCACATCCAATCATCCTTCCATAGAAAAGGTAGACTTTCCAGAACTTGGCGTTCTTTACAAACTGATTGAGATTGCTGAGGTCCAGAATGAAGGACCCAGTAAGAAATTTTGAGAGATCTTTAATGAAGTCTCTCTGCAATCTAGTGAAATGTACCAAATAATTTAGTGACCAGACACCAAATGTCACAGAGGTGTAAATGTGCTTTACAAATCTATCCATCACCCTGGGCTCTCTGTTAGGAAGATGGATAGAAGAGCTCTGTTATGTCAGCACTTTCTTACTGACCATCACCACAACCAAGGCAACCACAGGAACTCCCTTACTCCAATGAGGCCTGTCTTTGGGAGGGGCAAGAAATTTATCGGGGGGTGATGAGGGATGGGCTCAACAGTATCAAGATCCTTCCTTGCCCAGTGAGACACCAGATATATAAGATCATCAGCTGGGGGTTAATCCAAGATGCAGATAGGCCAGATCAGAAGGCTTACAGGAACACTGACTCCTCCTGGGAAGGAGGATCGGAAGACCAGCCACCTTTCAGACTAAGGATCTCTAGAATGTCTACAAAGGAGATGTCTTCCAGTGGAGACCTTGGTGGCATCTCCCCTTCATCAAATTCAGTGTCTTCAGTTAAAGATTCTTGGGAGGAATCTATGTGCTTCTTTTTGCATGACCTCTTCCGTGGGACCTCGTTAGTGTGAAGATCTAGAGAGGTATTGGTAGAGAGGGGAAATTCCTGTAGAGGAGCTGCCTAGAAACTTGAATGGACCAGCTGTCCCTGAGAACAGAATAATGAGACTCAGAACAAGGATCTGATGGCAGTAGAGGGGTAGGGTCTGAAGAAATAAGAGTAGATTGAACACTTGTATAAGAGAAAGCCCTCTCCACCACCTCAAAGGCAGGACTAGGAGAAGATTAAGCTGGCCTCATTGTAGCTGAAGCTCCAGGCACTGCCAAGCCTCAACTCTGTCTGGGCTCCTGCTGCTAGGGAGGAGGTGGAACTGAGCTATCTATAGCCGAAGCACTGAGGGGAAGGAGCGGCTCCAACAACCTCAGAGTCGAATCCATCCCCCCCATATCTGGCACTGAAGCTTCGGTTCCAGGACTCATCCTGCTCTAGGGGAATCAGCACAGAATAAGTCAGGGATGCAATCAGAATTGAAGCCCTAGCTGTCTTCAGATCTGATGCATCAACTCTCAGGATTCTTAGATCTGAGGGCTCCAAAATCATAGGACAAATCTGAGAAGGAGAAGGATACATAAGCAGGTGAGAAACAGGTTTGAGGCTTACAGATCTGATGGTAGATGGAGCCGACAATACTCTCATCTGAATCTGAGTACTGAGAAACCTCCTCTTCATCCTATCCATGTCTGCTCTGGATAGGCCATGGGAGGACTTGATAGAAGATGATGTGGAAATTAGAAGTTATGTACCTACCATAACGTTCCATGTTAGTTGTCTTCTCTCGCCTTCTTTCTTGCTGGATGGGTTCGGAGCCGATCCTCGGCTCCGACTCGGCACTTGCTTAGCTTGAGAACTTTTAGTTATGTACTCACCATAACTTCAGATGTTTGGGATCCATCTCGCCTACATTCTGACTGATGGGTTCGGAGCCGATCCCTCGGCTCCGACTCGGCACGCTTATGCCAAAGAGCGAAGTCTCTTATTGGCTGAGCTTACTATATCCCAGGATGCACCACTACCAGTCCCCCAGATCTAGTTTGTCCGCATACATGCACACACGCATGCACTGCTTATATAACATCGACAGATGATACAAGATAAAAACAGTAGAACTCAAACCGTTCAATCTCTTCTGATCTCCAAGGCAGGGGGAAGGAGGGTGGGTATTAGGAATGTGGCGAGATGGATCCCAAACATCTGAAGTTATGGTGAGTACATAACTAAAAGATGTTATGTGATCCTATCTCGCCTACATTCTGACTGATGGGACAGCGTCCCTAGCACCTATATCCTGGGTGGCTCACTGGAAAACACTCCTGAGTACCGTGGAACCAAATGATGCTCGCCCTTTAGATACCACATCCAATTTATAGTGGGAAATGAAAGTGCGGTTGGACCAAGTAGCATAGCACAAATCTCAGAAATAGCGAGCTTGGAATGAAATGCAATAGAGGTAGCCATAGCTCTAGTAGAGTGAGCTTTGACAGATGTTGTAAGTTGCTTATTTGAAGAGGAATAAGCCTGAGTTATGCAATCTCTAATCCATTTGGCAATAGTAGCTTTAGTGATGGTTTTACCAAGTTTATTATCTGAAAAAGACACAAACAATTGATCTGTTTTCCGAATTTGTTGAGTCCTGTCTAGATAGAAGCGCATTGCCTATGAACATCCAACGATGCAAGGTGTATTCCGCTTTGTTTGAAAATTTTGGAAAGAAAACTGGTAGCTCTAGAGATTGTTGGAGACAGAAATTAGAACAAACTTTGGGAACAAAAGATGAATTAGGCCTAAGTGATACTCTATCCTTGTGAAAATCAAGTACGGTGGTTTGATAGATAGGGCTTGAAGTTCTGAAACTCTTCTTGCAGAGGTAATTGCAATTAAGAAGGCAGTTTTCCAAGACAGATATTTCAACTCACATGTAGCAGCCGGTTCAAAAGGAGAAGATGTTAAGGCACGGTACCAAATCAAGATCCCACGGAGGCAGGATGAAAGACTGGGGTCTTAAAAGCACAGCACCTTTCATGAAAGTTTTACATAATCTGCTGCTCATCAATGGTGGATCTATGGATTCGTGAAATTTGGAGATAGCTGCTAATTGGACTTTAATAGTAGAGACTGATGATCCTTGATTAAACAAGGATGTCAAATATTTCAAGACCTCTGGTATCGGGGCAGTAATAGGGTCTAAGCCTCTGAGTTGAGCCCAGATAGCAAACCTCTTCCACTTACTGTGATACAATTTCTTAGTGGTGGGTTTGTGGGCTGAAGATAAAATGTGAATAACTTCCGGGTCCAAGGTGTGATTTCTGACTAAGGTTGGAAGTGGAGGAGCCAAGCTGTTAATTTCAGAGTGTGAAGGGACTGGTGCTGTTGTCCCGACTGGTGGACCAGAAGGTCCGGAGTTAGATCCAAAAACCAAGGACCGTCCAGAGTATTTTTCTGTAGGTAGGGGAACCATACCTGACGAGGCCAGTACGGAGCAATTAGAATCATTGTGGACCCCAATTGGGAAGCTTTCTGGATGACTTTGGGGAGGAGTGGAACCGGAGGGAAAGCATAAAGCAGTCCTGTTGGCCAAGGTTGGACTAGAGCATCCGTAGCTGCCTCCCCTTGACGGGGAATCAAGGAAAAGAACCTTTTGCACTTCATGTTTTGTGGTGTTGCAAACAGGTCGCAGCACGGAATCCCCCATCTTTTGAAAATCTGAGCTGCTACTGTTTTGTTCAGGGACCACTCGTGAGGAGAGAGAATAGTCCTGCTCAGTCTGTCTGCCAATACATTGGATTTTCCTGGAATGTGGGTCGCTACCAGGAAGCGGTTGGTAGCCACTGCCCATTCCCACACCCTCATGGCCTCTCTGCAAAGGGGGTAAGATCTGGTCCCTCCTTGTTTGTTTAAATACCAGACCACCAACATGTTGTCTGTGTGGATAGCGATAATGCCTTGAGGGAGAAACTTGTGGAGGGCTTGTAGGGACAGAAGTACAGCCCTCATTTCCAACACATTGATATGGAGAAATGTTTCGTCTGGAAGCCAAAAACCCTGAACTGACCTGCCCAGACAATGCCCCCCCCACCCCGTCTGGGAGGCATCCGTTGTCAAGGTGGCCACCGGAGGGGGTATAACAAAAGGTCTTCCCTGATTCAGATTGGATGTTAGAAGCCACCAGCGGAGGTCCCGTTTGCACGTCTCTGTAATCATTATGTGATGATTGAGGGGGAGATCCTGAAAAGACCATTGTGTCGATAACAGCCACTGAAGAATCCTCATGTGCAATCTTGCCAGAGGAACTAGGAGAACCGTGGCAGACATTGAACCTAAAAGTTGCAGGACCATCCTGGCTGGGGCTTTGGATCTTAGAAGCAGGGCTCGGACTTGACCTTGTAGTGTTTGAATCCTTTCAGTAGGAAGGAAGATTTGCATTAATTTTGAGTCTATCTCTGCTCCTATGAATCTTATGCGCTGAGAAGGCAGCAAGACAGACTTTAACCAGTTGAATGTAATTCCCAGGGAAGCACCCAGGGAGATGGTGGCTTGTAGGTTCTCTAGTGGTGGCAGTCAGGAGCCAGTCGTCCAGATAGGGAAACACTTGGAATCCGAGACTCCTCAGGTGAGCAGTCACTACTGCCAGACACTTGGTGAACACCCTGGGGGCTGTGGTGAGACCAAAGGGCAGTGCACAAAATTGGAAATGACTGTCTCCCAGGCTGAAGCGCAGATACCTCCTGGACGCCTGATGTATCGGTATGTGATAATAGGCGTCCTTGAGATCTATGGAGCACATCCAAACATCTTTCTCCAACAATGGGAGAATGGATTGTAAAGTGACCATTCGGAATTTGGACTTCATGACGGACTGGTTTAGTTTGCTGAGATCCAAAATGGGTCTCAGGTCCCCTGTCTTTTGGCACTAAAAGAACCTTGAGTAGTTTCCGGATCCGATCTGGTCTGTGGGGACCGGTTGGATGACTCCTTTTTCTAGCAGCTTTGAAGCTTCTACGGCTGCAACTTCCCTTTGACTGGGTGGTGGGTCCGGGATTTTTTTGGACGGTGGGGGTGAGTGTGTGAAGGGAATTGTATAACCTCCGGCAATTATCCGAAGCACCCATCTGTCCTGAGTAATAGACTCCCAGGCTTTTAGGTGCTTGGCAAAACGGCACCCGACTGGCTCCGGAGCAGCACAGCCGGGCAATCCCTCATGGAGTGTGGGAGGCTGAAGAGCCACGAAAGGACTCGCGGTCTCCAGTGTTGCGGGGGCCTCTGCCGCCTCTGGGACGGCGTCTCCCAGAAAAATTTCCCCATCCTCTGCCTCTGGAAGGGGAATCTTCCTGCTGTTGAGGAAAGAATTTCTGTGATTTGCGGAACCACATCTTCCCTCCTCTTTTAGCCTTGGGATAAGGCCGAAAGGGAGTGGAATAACGTGCTCCTACGGCAGATAAAGTCTTTCCCCCTTGCTCACAGCGGGTAAGAGTGTCTTTTACCTTGGGTCCAAACAAAGAGGACCCATCAAAGGGAGTGTCGGCAAAGGAAGACTTGAAGGCCTCCGCGAAATGACACAAACGGAGCCAGGCTTGTCTCCGAGAGCCACGCCTGTGCCTGCCGCTTGCCCGCTTCGGCCGCATATGAAATGAGCCTCATGGACGAAGTTAGAAATCGAGGTGAGGATAGCCAACTGAGAGCTAACCGACTGGGCTAGCTGCTCAGGTAGGTTACCTGAGAGGGAGTCTGAGAGCTCCTTGACCAGATCCCTCTGTAGTCTGGTGAAATGTGCCAAATAATTCAGGGACTTCAAAGTAAAGGCCGCTGAAGTCAGGGTGCGCCTGCATCGTCCATGCTCCTAGACTCCTTATTAGAGGATGGACGGACGAGAAGCCTCTGCCACGTCCTGCTGGGTAGCAGATGCCACCACCATGGCATCTACAGCCACGCCTTTTGTTAAGAACTCCTTCTCGGGTGGGGCAGACAAAAATTTGTTAGGGTAAGAAGGCACTGGTTCCACAGTATCTGGATGTTCCCACGCCCTCCGACAAATCAAATCCAGGAGCTCGTCGAAGGGCGGAGACACCCAGGAGGCGGAGGGCTGAGCCCCGAAGGCCTTGAGAACCACCGACTCATCAGCGAAGGGGGGTTTGGAATTCCAGCCGCCTGCTTAAGGATCTCTAGAATGTCCGCAAATGAGACATCATCCGAGGACGACTTCGGGGACCCCTCCGCATCATCAAGATCAGTGTCCGATGTAATAGACTCGTCGGGGGAGTCCACGTGCTTCCTCTTGCACGATCTCTTCCTTGGGGGCTCCTCTGAAGACAACTCCGAAGAACCCTCAGGAGGAGGGGAACCCCCAGTGGGGGTAACCTCAGGCCCCGGGGCTCCGCTGCCTAGAGACAGGGGAACTGCCAAAGACCCAGTCTCCATGCCCAGGGAAGGTGCCGGCAAAGCCGCAGAGATGGCTGAAGAAGACTTGGCCAAGGCACTCCTCATAGCTCTGAAAGCCGGACCCCCAGAATCCTGGGAGGGTCCGGTCCCCGGAGCCATGATAGCAGACGGAAATCCCGCAGCCGAAGCACCGAGAGGGAGGCTCGGAACCGACAGCATTGGTCCCGAAACGTCACCCCCGGGTCCGGCCGAAGAAGTCCGTGTGCTAAACTCGGACCCGAAGGCCGGGGTTGGAGTAAGGGTCGGAGCCGACCCTAGTATCTCTACTGGCTCCATCAGCATCTGCTCCGATGGAGCCGAAGCGGTCGGAGGAGGAATGGCAATGGAGTGGGCTATCGGCTCCGAAGCCAACTGGGTCAGAGCCGAAACAAATTTTTGGAAGACTGGTGACTGGAACAGTCTTTGGAGCACCCTGTCTATGTCCGAATCTGACATCCTTGATGACCTGGAAGAGACCGAATGGGTCCGAGTAGGCCTCTCCAACGGCTCCAAGGGACTAGGGGACCGGCTCCGAATCGACTCTACAATTATCGGCGCCGAAGGAATTTCCAAATCAATTTCCATCGGTGCCGAAGAGGGCTTCGGCGCCGAGGAGGAAGTGTCTGAGCGGACAACCTTCATCGGCTCCGAGATCAGTGGAGCCGATGAAGATGACCCGCCTCTCGATGCCCCAGACGATGGCTCCGAACCCAGAGGAGTCGAGGCTGGAGGCATCGAGGCAGACCGTTCCGCCCTCGGCTCCGAAGTCCGTGGAGCCGAAGGAGAAGCCTGCCTATGTTTTTTTGGCGGTCGGTTCCGACGGACTGGTCGGAGCCGACGCCCTTTTCTTTTTAGCAGGAGAAGGAGAGGAAGCTAATGCTTCTTCAAAAGAGGGTTTAATAAGGCCTTTTAATACAAGTTTATTTTTCCTCTCTTGGAGGACCCTCGAGGAAAACGCGTGACACACACTACAGGACTCCTGCAAGTGTTTGGCGCCCAAACAGTACACACAGAGAGAGTGGTCGTCTGTGATCGACATCTTAAAACTGCACTTAGTGCACTTTTTAAATCCTGAAGGCCTAGGAGCCTGTGACATTATGGCAGTCAAATACAGTGAATTAGCCAAAAAAACACAACAAACACACTGACTATCACAGAAATTTTTCTTTCTCTCTCTTCTTCTTCTTTTCTTTTATTTTAAAACAAGTACTAAACACAATACAAAAATACAAGTAACTGATCCAGGACCCCTAAAAATAAGAGGGAATTAGCCAAACAACGAATTGACAGGGGAAGGCCCTTGAACTCCGATGGGACCTCTAGTCTAACAAAACACAGTCACTACACAATATTTTTCCAAGGGAAAATACTCATTCATACACAAACCCACTAGATAGCTGTTAAAACAGCTTTTTGTTGAATTTTAAAGAAATTCCTGACAGGAAAGTAAGTGAAAAACACTACTTAGCTCAGCCAAGCTCGAGACCACGTCTTCGCTTGTTAGCGGCAAACAAGATCTGGGGGACTGGTAGTGGTGCATCCTGGGATATAGTAAGCTCAGCCAATAAGAAACTTCGCTCTTTGGCATAAGCGTGCCGAGTCGGAGCCGAGGGATCGGCTCCGAACCCATCAGTCAGAATGTAGGCGAGATAGGATCACATAACATCTCCTTTTACCAGCTCGAGGCAACCCTATATCCCATGATGCAAGGCGGGACTACCTCAGATCTCGTTTGGTAGCTAAAATACCCTGCTAAGGACTAACCTAGTAGGACTAGGAAAAACAAGTTCATAACAATAGACTCTTCTATTGAAGACTCAGGATGGAACAACCTGAGAGGAGGAAACTCTTCAAGATCTGTCCAGGCCAGGGGGAAGGAGGGAGGGACGCAAGAAAGAAGGCAAGAGAAGACAACTAACATGGAACGTTATGGTAGGTACATAACTTCTAAATGTTAAGTTGTCAATCTCGCCTTCATTCTTGCTGGATGGGACCGCGTCCCTAGCACCTGTGTCCCGGGTGGCTCAATGGAACAGACTCTTGAGAACTGTGGAACCAAAACTGGCCCTGTCTCTGGAGGCCAAATCTAATTTGTAATGAGAGACAAAGGTATGAGGAGTGGCCCAGGTAGCTGCTGCACAAATGGTATCAATGGGTAGCCTATCCTCAAAAGCTGTAGAAGTGGATAGACTCCTGGTTGAGTGTGCTTTCGGTTTAGAAGGTAGTTGCTTGCCTCTAAGCGAATACACGTAAGAAATTGTGGAAGACAACCATCTGGATAAGGTCACTTTAGATACTGGGAGACCTTTCCTGTTTTCTGCATAGGAGACAAATAATTGGTCTGATTTCCTGAATTGTTTAGTTCTATGCAAATAGTACCTGAGTTGACGATGGACATCCAAAAAATGAAGCTTTTGTTCAGCTCTGTCAGAATAATTTGGGAAAAAGACTGGTAGATCGATGGATTGATTAATATTAGTTTGAGAAACAACTTTGGGGAGAAAGGACGGATTTGTTCTCAAGGATACCCTGTCCTTGTGAAAAACCAAGTAAGGAGAACGGATGCAGAGAGCTTGAATCTCGGAAACCCTTCTTGCTGAAGTGACAGCCAGTAAGAATATAGTTTTCCAGGTCAATAACTTCAAGGAACATGAAGCAGACGGTTCGAAGGGTGGTAAAATCAAGGATGCTAACATTAAATTCAGATCCCATTGTGGGGGAGGATGTTTTATTGGCGGCTTCAGGAGAAAAACTCCTCTCAGAAAAGCTTTGCATAGTCTATGTGACATAATGTTATGATCTTGAAAGCCAACATGATATTTGGAAATAGCCGCCAGTTGAACTTTGACTGTTGAAGAAGAAGATCCTGACTGAAAAACTTCAGCTAGGAAATCTAAAACAGAATGAACAGGTGCAGTAAAAGGATCAATGTCCCTGGAGTTTGCCCAAAGGGAAAAACGTCGCCACTTGCTAGCATAAACAGTTCTGGTGGATGACTTCAAAGAAGCTACTAAGATATCTCTGACAGGATCAGAGATCATAGGAAGCCTGGCTAGGGAAGGAAGTGGAGCAACCAAGCAGTGAGGTTGAGAGAATGAATGGCCCGGTGCTGCTGACCCGATTGGTGGATCAAAAGATCGGGAACTGGGTCCAGATGCCAAGGCTGCACCAGGAGGTGACGATGCAGGGTCGGAAACCAAATTTGTCGAGGCCAGTAAGGGGCAATGAGAATCAACTTGGCCCTCAAGACGGTGGCTTTCTGAATGACTTGTGGAATCAAGGGAAAGGGAAGAAAAGCGTACAGAAGTCCCCGGGGCCAATCCTGGGTTAGAGAGTCTCTCAGGGGTTGGCCTGGTAGGGGAAAGAGAGTGAAGAAATCGGGGCACTTGTTGTTTTGGGGTGTAGCAAAAAGATCGCAACAAGGTGTGTCCCACTTCAGAAAAATCTGATCCACTATAGATTGATTGAGAGACCACTCGTGAGGCATGAGAATGGCTCTGCTCAGCCTGTCCGCCAAGAGAATGGACCTGCCGGGGATGTGCGCTGCTATCAGAAACCGATGAGAGGAGATTGCCCATTGCCAAAGTCTGAGAGCTTCTCGACACAACGGATAGGACCTGGTCCCGCCCTGCTTGTTGATGTACCAGACCACGGACATATTGTCCATTTGTACTGCAATAGTCCCCGCGGGAAGAAAGTCGTTGAGGGCTTGCAACGTTAAAAGCACCGCTCTCATCTCCAGGACATTTATGTGCAGATGGTATTCTATGGGTTGCCACGTCCCGTGGACCATCCTGCCCTGATAATGCCCCCCCCACCCGATCAGAGAGGCATCCGTAGTGCTTGAGGCAATGTTATAACTGCCTCATGTACACAGACAACCCTCTCCTCCTCCCACATAACACAAATACTTGCGAGAGATGCAGCTATTTAGCCAAACTGGAGGCTGAGCTCTCTCAACTCAGGACTGACAAGACCAGACAGGAGGAGAAGGCAACTACACACACCACAAAACCAGCCTCACATAATGCTACCACTCCACTGAATCAAACACATAAACACACAAAGACATACTCGGAGGCTCTGAGTAAAAATTTACCTAAACAGCAGAGGCCTCCAAAACAGACACCCAAACAACTGCTACCTCAAGACACCCCACAAGCAACACATAAACCACAAAAGCAGTGTGCAAAGCAGTCACAGCCCTTAAGGCCAAATACAACACCAAACATACTTGTCATAGGTGACTCCATAGTCAGACACACTGACGTCCCACTCACCAGGCTGAACAAGGAGAGGGTCACAGTAAGCTGCCTATCGGGCTAGAATCTGCCACATAACACAAGCACTGGTCACTCCACGGCAAGTACAAATATGACACAGTCATTGTCCATGCTGGTGTGAACGACCTGAGACGTACCTCCCTGGACTACATGAAAAGAGACATAGAGGAGCTCTCTGATTATGTAGCCCAGGCAGGTATGACCCTAACCCTGAGCGGTATCCTTCCTTCACCAAGAATGATGCCACAATATAGAGACAAGATGATCAGCTTTAACAATTGGCTTAATGTCTGGTGTCATTCAAAAGGGATCCAGTGTCTGTCTGCCTGGGATGACATGCTTGACAAGCCACGCTTCTTCGCAAGGGACGGCTTGCACCTGTCACCCCTGGGATTCCGGATATTGGCTAAGGCTCTTGCCACCCCATAGTGCCATTTTTAGGCAAGGCTCAAATTCTAAACCTACCACCCTAGAAAACAAAAATGGGAAGAAACTGAGGGTAATGCTGCTCAATGCCAGAAGTCTAAATCTCAAAATGCACGCACTCAAGGCCCTTCTCAGTATGGAGAACATCGATGTCTGTGCTGTAACTGAAACCTGGTTCAAGGCTCCTGAGAGCACCCCGCACTATTAGGTTTTACCTCATATCATGCTCCGCCCCAAAACCCGACCACACCACAAAAGGAGGGTGTATCCATTTTCATAAAGGATACCCACACCTCCAGGTTGGTGGCAACGCATCAAGCTTCGAAACCATCCAGGTGCAACTAACCATAGGCAAACTGCTCTACAAATTGTAGCATGCTACAGGCCACCCTCTCAAACTCAGGAACCCCACACAGCCTTCCTGAAGACACTGGAGGGTATAAATGTATCTCCAAACACCATCATATTGGGTGACTTCAACTACCCGAATATAGACTGGGAACATTACTCAAGCCCTAACTTTCTAGCCCAACGGTTCCTGGAGTTCATAAATTCAAATGCCATGGAACAGCTAGTCACTGTTCCCACGAGAGGAGAAAATATACTAGATCTCATTGTCACAAACATGGGGACAAAATGCTCCACACCGAAGTATATCCCTCATTGGTGAGATCTGATCATAAACTAATCTCACTGGAAATCCACATCCCGCCCCACCCCAAACAAAAAGACCATAGTGAAGAACTTCTCTAAAGCAAACTTCACACTACTCAAGACTGGTGTAGTATCCTTCAAGGCCCCTGAGCCAGAGGAAACCACAACCCAAGCTGCGGAAGCCCTTACAAATGCCTTCTATGAACACCTCCAGGACTGCATGGATCAGGCAATCCCAAATAAAACCAAGACTCTTTCCACAAAGGGCAACGTCCAGTCGGGTGGACCCCAGCCATTAACAAACTTTACAATAAGAGGAGAAAGCTATTACATGATAGAACAAAATCCATAAAAGGAAGTCACCCCTGATCATTATTAGTAAAAAATACGAGCACTCATAAAATCAACTAAGGCCAATTTTGAGAGAAAATTGCCATGGATTCAAAGGACAATCATAAGGCCTTTTTCAGCTATGTTAGGAACCTGGGTGGAAACTCCCAGATATGCTCAGAATTAGTCCAAAATGATACAAAAATCACTGAACCCACAGACATTGCCAACATACTGGCAGACAGGTTCAGTGCAAACTTCACCCCTCTCCCCTAAAGGAGAGATAACTATCCCAGCCGAGTGTAGCCTCCCGGACATCTCAAATGCGCAGGTGAAAGCTGCTCTCTAAAGCTAAAACACAACATCAATGGGACCGGATGGTGTCCCCGGCTGTGTGCTACACGAGCTAAATGAGGAATTAACCCGCACATAAGGCAGCTGTTTAATCTCAGCCTTACCACAGGATACGTGCCCAAGGAGTGGCGACGGCAACTGTGGTCCCACTCCACAAAGGCGCCTCTACGGACCCTGGTAATTACCGCCCCATAAGCTTAACAAGTCTAGTCTGCAAAGCCATGGAGAGGATCATAATGGAGCTCATAAACAAAGATATAGGGACTTGCAGACATTGGCCCCGCCCCAGTTTGGCTTTGTCAAGGGAAGATCATGCCTTTTGAACTTGGTCGACTTCTTCGAAACAGTCACCAAGGCCGTTGATGAGGGAAAGGCAGTCCATACAGCCTACCTTGACCTTGCAAAGGCTTTCGACACAATACCCCACTCGGTATTGTAGAAAACTTACCAGCTTAAATGTAAACCCATATGTCACAAGATGGGTTGCAAACTGGCTTAAGGACAGAACCCACAGGGTTAGAGTTGCTGGCGCTGTGTCAGACTCCAAGCCGGTTACAAGTGGTGTCCCACAGGGCTCGGTCCTTGGCCCCCTATTGTTTGGCATCTACTTCTCAGAAGTACAGGCCAGCATGGGAGGACTTTGGCTGACAAAGTTTGCAGACGACTGCAAACTGGGCGCCATAGTGGAAAGTGCATCGGACACGGATATCCTTCAGAAGGGACTCACGGAAACAGATAGCTGGTGCCAGAGCCATGGCCTGAAGTTAAACGCCAAAAAATGCATAGTCATACCCTTCGGGATAAACAAGGTAACCCCAAGCTACCATATAGGTGGCAATCCACTAAGCAGAGAAGAGGTTATCAGGGACCTGGGGACCCAGGTTGACAGTGGCCTTTCTTTTGACACTCACATTGCTAAAGTGGTTAGAAAGACCTTCTACATTGCCCACCTGATCATGAAGGGATTCACATCCAGATCTAGTGAGGTCATTGTTCCCCTGTACTCTTCACTTATCAGACCAATGATCGAGTACAATGCCCCATTCGGGATGTATCTCACCAGACATCTGCAGCAATTGGAGAGACCCCAAAAGTTCCTCACCAAGACTCCAAAATCTGTCATATGCTGCCAGATTGAAGAAACTCCAGCTCTATTCAGTCACATACCGTCTGCTCAGAGGTGACATGTGCCTGACATACAAGGCCATGTCCAACCCGGAATTAATGGACATGCTCCACCTCAAAAATCCAAATCCACCAAAACCACTAGAGCAAGCAACTTAAACCTTAGCACGGATATAAATAGGACGTGCTGGAGGGATAGATTTATCACTCAGAGACTCCCTATGCTGTGGAATAAAATCCCGGTCCATGTGAGGCAGAGCACCTCGCTGACTCTGTTCAAGAGAAATCTAGACCTGTGGATGGGAGATCGTAGGTTTACCCCGGGAATCATCTCTGTGTCACTGCTGGACAGAGGCACAACAAACTAATGGGCACAGTATTTTTTCATATAAGGGGTGGCGTAAGCCACAAAAATTTGGGCTAGGCTTATAAATGCCTTAGGGCAGATAGCCTAGTATAAACCTATGAACCTATGAACCTATGACTGTAGCAACCGGAGGAGGGGGAACAAATGGTCGGCCCTGATGAAGAAGAGGAGAAGATATCCACCAGTTCAGATGAGTCCTGCACGATTGTGTGTCTAAGATTTCGTGTCTCATCGGAAGACTGTGGAACGACCACTGAGTGAATAACATCCACTGCAGAAGACGCATGTGGAAGCGAGCCAGTGGTAGAAGAACAATGGCAGCCGCCATAAGACCTAGAACTTTCAGTATCAATCTGGCTTTGACTTTGCTGCTCTGCAATAAAATCTGAACGCATTTTTGGATGTCCAGAATTCTCTGATCTGTTAGTCTGGCTAACAACTTGACGGTGTTTAATTCTGCGCCTATAAAGGTGATAGATTGGCAAGGCCGCAGAGAAGATTTTTCGAAATTCACTGAAATTCCCAAACTTTTGCAAAGCTGCAGAGTGTAGTCTCTGGTCTGAAGAAGCTGATGCCTGATGGAGGCGGAGAGGAGCCAGTCGTCCAAATAAGGAAACACCTGGAATCCCTGACGTCTCAGGTGAGCTGTGACCACTGCCATGCATTTGGTAAACACTCTGGGGGCTGAAGTGAGGCCAAAGGGCAGGGCTCTGAATTGATAATGACTGGTCCCTAGCCAAAAGTGGAGAAACCTCCTGGAGCGCCTGTGAATCTTTATGTGATAGTACGCGTCCTGAAGGTCTATAGAGCACATCCAGTTGTCCTTGCCCAGAAAGGGCAGAATGGACTGAAGCGTGACCATCCGGAATCTTGCCTTCTTGACAAATCTGTTTAGATTGCTTAGGTCTAATATTGGTCTCCAATCTCCCGTCCTTTTGGGGACCAAAAAGAATCTCGAGTAGACACCGGATCCTAACTGGTCTGCCGGAACAGTCTGGACGGCTCTTTTTTCTAGGAGCTTTGTAACCTCCTGTTCTGCCAAATCCCTTTGACCGGGTGAGATGTCTGGAAGGGATTGGAGAGGTACGGGATACCTTTCGAAGGGGATTTTGTAACCCTCGGATATGATCAACTGTACCCACAAATCTTGTGAAAGGGAACGCCAGGCTACTGGGTACAGCGAAATCCTTCCCCCGACTGCCTCCAAGGGTGGACAGTCGGGCAACACCTCAGGGATGCTGAAAGGGCTTCTCAGGAAGAGACTCCCTGTTGCCCTGGTTCTGAGGACCCCCTCTGCCCCTAGGGCGGCATTTATTGTTACCCCCTCTGCCTCTGGGGGTAAACTGACCACGTGTGTCCGGCGCTGCTCCTTGGGCTTTGCGGAACCACATCTTCCCCCCTTTCTGACCCTTGGGATAGGGTCTAGAAGGAGTGGAAAAATGGACTCCAACGGCAGAAAGAGTTTTGCCGTCCTGCTCACACCTGGTCAAGGTTTCCTTCACCTGAGGTCCGAACAAAGCCGAACCGTCAAAGGGGGTATTGGTGAAGGACGCCTTAAAGGGGTCCGCAAAATTACTAAGCCGCATCCAGGCTTGACGTCTAGGAGCCACTCCTGTGCCTGCGGCTCTGCTCGCTCCATCGGCTGCATAGGATATGAGCCGCATGGAGGAGTTGGTTAAGGAATTCAGGATTGCTAGCTGTGAGGCAATCTTTTCTTGAGCCCCAGCAGCAGAAGGATCCTGGACCACTTCACCTAGTTCCTTGAGAATATCTCTTTGAAGCCTGGTGAAGTGACAAAGGTAGTTCAGCGAACGCATAGCAAAGGTCGCTGAAGAAAACATCCGCTTTCCATACCTGTCCATGGTCCTAGAATCTTTGTTAGGAGGATGAACAGGTACTGAAGGATCCACAAGTTCCTTCTTGGTGGCCGCCGCCACCACCATAGCATCCACAGAGACATCCTTAGAAAGAAACTGTTTGTCTGAAGGGGCCGTAATAAATTTGGATGGTCTCCTGGGGACCGGTTCCACAGAATCTGGAGCTGCCCACGCCTTCCGAGCCACTACCTGCATAAGTGGGTCGAAAGGCAGAGACACCCAGGAGGTGGAGGGTCGGGATCCAAAAGCCACCAGGTATACCGACTCATCCTCGGAGGGTTTCATGGAGGGCCAATTCCCCCTCTGTTTGAGGAGCTCAAGGATGTCTGAAAAGGAGACATCCTCAGAGGGGGACCGTGGGGAACCCTCCGACTCATCTAAGTCGGTATCAGATGTTGTAGACTCAGGGGAGTCTGTGTGTTTCCTCTTACACGTCCTCTTCCGAGGGGGTTCCCCTGCAGGATCAGGAGAAACCTCGGAAGAGGAAGTTATTCCCAATGGGGAAACCTGGGGCGATGGATCCCTGGGCCTGAGAGCAAGAGGCTGGCAAGAGGCGTCCACAGGCACCGAAGAGGGAGGAGCTAAAGGGATGGACCGTTGACCTGGCTCAGGTGCCAGGACACTCCTCATCACCTCAAAGGCTCCCCTCCCGGGAGACGGAATATTCCCGTTCCGAGGAAATAGGAATTCCCGGCTCCACTGAGAGGGAAGGCTCCGAGGCCGATGTCGGTGCCGAGCTTACCAAAGCCGAAGCCCCGAGAGGGAGAGCAGGGTCGGACAAGGGTCCGATGCCACTAGCCCCCTCGGAGCCGACCAGGGAAACTCGATGACCGGATCCCTCCAAGGAAGGTCTCATGGAAGAGATCGGAGCCGAAGACGACGGAGCCGAAAGGGGATGTATCGGCTCCGGCGCCGACACGGTCGCTGTCCCGAGAAGCTCCGGCTCCGAACTCTGGAGGGGAGTCGGAGGAGGAAGTTCAAGGGGTAAAGCAATAGCCGGTCTGCTGAGAACAGCAACAACAAGGTAACCCCAAGCTACCATATAGGTGGCAATCCACTAAGCAGAGAAGAGGTTATCAGGGACCTGGGGACCCAGGTTGACAGTGGCCTTTCTTTTGACACTCACATTGCTAAAGTGGTTAGAAAGACCTTCTACATTGCCCACCTGATCATGAAGGGATTCACATCCAGATCTAGTGAGGTCATTGTTCCCCTGTACTCTTCACTTATCAGACCAATGATCGAGTACAATGCCCCATTCGGGATGTATCTCACCAGACATCTGCAGCAATTGGAGAGACCCCAAAAGTTCCTCACCAAAAGGATAAAGGGACTCCAAAATCTGTCATATGCTGCCAGATTGAAGAAACTCCAGCTCTATTCAGTCACATACCGTCTGTTCAGAGGTGACATGTGCCTGACATACAAGGCCATGTCCAACCCGGAATTAATGGACATGCTCCACCTCAAAAAATCCAAATCCACCAAAACCACTAGAGCAAGCAACTTAAACCTTAGCACGGATATAAATAGGACGTGCTGGAGGATAGATTTATCACTCAGAGACTCCCTATGCTGTGGAATAAAATCCCGGTCCATGTGAGGCAGAGCACCTCGCTGACTCTGTTCAAGAGAAATCTAGACCTGTGGATGGGAGATCGTAGGTTTACCCCGGGAATCATCTCTGTGTCACTGCTGGACAGAGGCACAACAAACTAATGGGCACAGTATTTTTTCATATAAGGGGTGGCGTAAGCCACAAAAATTTGGGCTAGGCTTATAAATGCCTTAGGGCAGATAGCCTAGTATAAACCTATGAACCTATGAACCTATGACTGTAGCAACCGGAGGAGGGGGAACAAATGGTCGGCCCTGATGAAGAAGAGGGGAAGATATCCACCAGTTCAGATGAGTCCTTCACGATTGTGTGACTAAGATTTCGTGTCTCATCGGAAGACTGTGGAACGACCACTGAGTGAATAACATCCACTGCAGAAGACGCATGTGGAAGCGAGCCAGTGGTAGAAGAACAATGGCAGCCGCCATAAGACCTAGAACTTTCAGTATCAATCTGGCTTTGACTTTGCTGCTCTGCAATAAAATCTGAACGTATTTTTGGATGTCCAGAATTCTCTGATCTGTTAGTCTGGCTAACAACTTGACGGTGTTTAATTCTGCGCCTATAAAGGTGATAGATTGGCAAGGCCGCAGAGAAGATTTTTCGAAATTCACTGAAATTCCCAAACTTTTGCAAAGCTGCAGAGTGTAGTCTCTGGTCTGAAGAAGCTGATGCCTGGTGGAGGCGGAGAGGAGCCAGTCGTCCAAATAAGGAAACACCTGGAATCCCTGACGTCTCAGGTGAGCTGTGACCACTGCCATGCATTTGGTAAACACTCTGGGGGCTGAAGTGAGGCCAAAGGGCAGGGCTCTGAATTGATAATGACTGGTCCCTAGCCGAAAGTGGAGAAACCTCCTGGAGCGCCTGTGAATCTTTATGTGATAGTACGCGTCCTGAAGGTCTATAGAGCACATCCAGTTGTCCTTGCCCAGAAAGGGCAGAATGGACTGAAGCGTGACCATCCGGAATCTTGCCTTCTTGACAAATCTGTTTAGATTGCTTAGGTCTAATATTGGTCTCCAATCTCCCGTCCTTTTGGGGACCAAAAAGAATCTCGAGTAGACGCCGGATCCTAACTGGTCTGCCGGAACAGTCTGGATGGCTCTTTTTTCTAGGAGCTTTGTAACCTCCTGTTCTGCCAAATCCCTTTGACTGGGTGAGATGTCTGGAAGGGATTGGAGAGGCAGGATACCTTCAAGGGATTTTGTAACCCTCGGATATGATCAACTGTACCCACAAATCTTGTGAAAGGGAACGCCAGGCTACTGGGTACAGCGAAATCCTTCCCCCGACTGCCTCCAAGGGTGGACAGTCGGGCAACACCTCAGGGATGCTGAAAGGGCTTCTCAGGAAGAGACTCCCTGTTGCCCTGGTTCTGAGGACCCCCTCTGCCCCTAGGGCGGCGTTTATTGTTACCCCTCTGCCTCTGGGGTAAACTGACCACGTGTGTCCGGCGCTGCTCCTTGGGCTTTATGGAACCACATCTTCCCCTTTCTGACCCTTGGGATAGGGTCTAGAAGGAGTGGAAAATGGACTCCAACGGCAGAAAGAGTTTTGCCGTCCTGCTCACACCTGGTCAAGGTTTCCTTCACCTGAGGTCCGAACAAAGCCGAACCGTCAAAGGGGTATTGGTGAAGGACGCCTTAAAGGGGTCCAAAATTACTAAGCCGCATACAGGCTTGACGCCTAAGAGCCACTCCTGTGCCTGCGGCTCTGCTCGCTCCATCGGCTGCATAGGATATGAGCCGCATGGAGGAGTTGGTTAAGGAATTCAGGATTGCTAGCTGTGAGGCAATCTTTTCTTGAGCCCCAGCAGCAGAAGGATCCTGGACCACTTCACCTAGTTCCTTGAGAATATCTCTTTGAAGCCTGGTGAAGTGACAAAGGTAGTTCAGCGAACGCATAGCAAAGGTCGCTGAAGAAAACATCCGCTTTCCATACCTGTCCATGGTCCTAGAATCTTTGTTAGGAGGATGAACAGGTACTGAAGGATCCACAAGTTCCTTCTTGGTGGCCGCCGCCACCACCATAGCATCCACAGAGACATCCTTAGAAAGAAACTGTTTGTCTGAAGGGGCCGTAATAAATTTGGATGGTCTCCTGGGGACCGGTTCCACAGAATCTGGAGCTGCCCACGCCTTCCGAGCCACTACCTGCATAAGTGGGTCGAAAGGCAGAGACACCCAGGAGGTGGAGGGTCGGGATCCAAAAGCCACCAGGTATACCGACTCATCCTCGGAGGGGTCAATGGAGGGCCAATTCCCCCTCTGTTTGAGGAGCTCAAGGATGTCTGAAAAGGAGACATCCTCAGAGGGGGACCGTGGGGAACCCTCCGACTCATCTAAGTCGGTATCAGATGTTGTAGACTCAGGGAGTCTGTGTGTTTCCTCTTACACGTCCTCTTCCGAGGGGTTCCCCTGCAGGATCAGGAGAAACCTCGGAAGAGGAAGTTATTCCCAATGGGGAAACCTGGGGCGATGGATCCCTGGGCCTGAGAGCAAGAGGCTGGCAAGAGGCGTCCACAGGCACCGAAGAGGGAGGAGCTAAAGGGATGGACCGTTGACCTGGCTCAGGTGCCAGGACACTCCTCATCACCTCAAAGGCTCCCCTCCCGGGAGACGGAATATTCCCGTTCCGAGGAAATAGGAATTCCCGGCTCCACTGAGAGGGAAGGCTCCGAGGCCGATGTCGGTGCCGAGCTTACCAAAGCCGAAGCCCCGAGAGGGAGAGCAGGGTCGGACAAGGGTCCGATGCCACTAGCCCCCTCGGAGCCGACCAGGGAAACTCGACGACCGGATCCCTCCAAGGAAGGTCTCATGGAAGAGATCGGAGCCGAAGACGACGGAGCCGAAAGGGGATGTATCGGCTCCGGCGCCGACACGGTCGCTGTCCCGAGAAGCTCCGGCTCCGGCTCCGAACTCTGGAGGGGAGTCGGAGGAGGAAGTTCAAGGGGTAAAGCAATAGCCGAAGTCTGCTGAGACGGGCTATGGAGCATTTGGGCTAGTGCCTGTGACTTCAACAGCCTGCTTACCACCCTCTCTAAATCGTGGTCAGACAGCCTGGAAGATCTTGAAGATCGGCTCCGATGACTCCGCTCCGACAAAAGAGGAGATCCTGGAGCCGAGTGGATAGACTCCAAAGAAGGGGACCGAGATCTCTTCTTGGACGAAGCCATCGGAGCCGACGTCCTCTGGGTTCCAGATGGAGCCGAAGGCTTCTTGGCTCCGATACTGGATAATACGTCGGCTCCAGCCGGAGCCGACAAGGCAACAGCCGATTGAGTGTCGGAACCGATCGGAACCGACACTACCACCTCAGAAGAAGAAAGACCGGCTCCGGCCGGAGCCGATCTCGACTCCGAAGGAGTCGGAGCCACCGGGGAAGGCTTAGAAGCTGTAGCCTGAACCCTAGGTGACTTAGAAGGTTTACTAGACCCAGTTTTAGTGGGTGAACCTTCTGGCTTTAGCAAGCCATGGAGGATCAACTTATTCCTCCTCTCCTGCAGGACTCTGTGGCTGAAAGAGTGACATAAGGCACAGGAGTCCTGCAGGTGTAAAGGCCCCAGGCAGTAAACACAAGAAGTGTGACCGTCTGTCAGAGACATTTTCTGACAGCACGAGTCACACTTCTTGAAGCCTGAGACCTTTCCTTCCTTAGACATAGTCCAAGAAAAAAATAAACTCACACACCCCAAACAGTCACACAATTAATCCCAAACACAGACACACAGATAGGGATTAGGAAAAAAAGGCCTATGCCTAACTGAAAATTTTTAAACTTTTTATACTTTTTAAACTTTTTAAACTATATGGGGAAATAGGGTGGAATGTAGAAACTCTACACACTATAAAGAAGGAACAAGGGAGATATAAAACCCTGACTAACTGTTTGAAAAATTCAAACTTACCTGAGCTGGCAAAAAAGAGACCTCTTCGCAAAGCGGCAAACGAGATCTGAGGTAGTCCCGCCTTGCTCATGGGATATAGGGTTGCCTCGAGCTGGTAAAAGGAGTTCTCAAGCTAAGCAAGTGCCGAGTCGGAGCCGAGGATCGGCTCCGAACCCATCCAGCAAGAATGAAGGCGAGATTGTCAACTTAACATGTGGACTTGACTTCCTCTTTGGTGTTTTTTGTAAGAAAGGAGATTGGAGCCATGCAGAAATAGGCTCTGGTGAGAAGTGAGGACTCTAACTTCTGGGAGATTTCAGCATCCCTGCAGTCAGATCTGAAGGTGTCAGATCCAATCTTTTCACTATTTTAGCTGGTGGCTCTAAGGCTCGAGCAGGTTTTGGAGAATGGGCAGGAAAGCATTTTCTGTGCTACCTGGACTCTGAGTATCCAAAGAGGATATCTGTTTCTTGGTGGGGGTTCAGGGGGGCCCTGAAATAGCAGCAATAGAGGAAGAAGCAGAAGGAGGAAGCAGCCCATTTAAGACCACCTTATTCTGGCGATCACTCAAAGTCCAAGAGTTCAAGCCTTCACAAATTCAACAAAGAAATTTCAAGGTGGGCCACACCTAAACCATGCACGTACTCCCTGTG
The DNA here is from genome assembly GCF_019279795.1 of Protopterus annectens. Lineage (NCBI taxonomy): Eukaryota > Metazoa > Chordata > Ceratodontiformes > Protopteridae > Protopterus > Protopterus annectens. The sequence goes on along the minus strand of NC_056726.1, from coordinate 1,993,763,905 downwards.
GGCATCAGAGTTGGGTATCTTATGCCCACAGGAAGTGCGCTTTTTAAAATCCATGGTTTTTTTGTGCCATGTCAACCAACAAGAAAGAGAAACAAAGATTTTTTTTTGGAGGGGTACAGAAATTATGGAAAGAACAACTACCAGCAATGGTATACAAGAATTACCCTGTGAATGCGTAGAAAGAAAGAGAAGAAGGAAAGGAGGAAAAAATACCAAAAAAGGTAAGCAGCGTCACAAAAGGAAATACTGCCAGCCCAGCTATGAAGAAATTTGTAAATAATTATTTGTCATTTGTAAATATTAATATGATTTATATAGAAGTGTGACAGAAGGAGATACTGCCAGCACAGCTATCTGGAATTTTGTAAATAATCATATGTCATTTGTGAATATCAACATGATTCATATGCTTGTCTTACAAATGTATTAGAAAAAGAAGTTATGTACCTACTATAATGTTCCATGTTAGTTGTCTTCATCTCACCTTCTTTCTTGCTGGTTGGGACCGGAGCCGATCCTCGGCTCCGACTCGGCCATCTTCTATAGCTTGAGAGCTGTTTACTGGCTCGAGGCTACCCCTTATCCCATGATGCCTAGCGACAGCTACCCGGATCACGTTTCAAATAGCTAACCCCAGACATAGCCAGAGAATAAACCTGTCCAAACACATAGGTTGAGTATACCTGTCATACTCTCTAAGTCAGTAGAGAAAACAAACCAGAGAACACTCAGCCAGTGAAACCAGAACCCCCCTCGGTCCAATAAGACAGGGGGACGGAGGGTGGGACGCAAGAAAGAAGGCGAGATGAAGACAACTAACATGGAACGTTATGGTAGGTACATAACGTCTTTATGTTAAGTTGTCTATCTCGCCTTCGTTCTTGCTGGTTGGGACAGCGACCCTAGCACCTACAATCCTGTGAGGCTCATTGGAACAGACTCTTCAGAACAGTGGAACCAAAGTCAGCTCTGCTCCTGGAGACCATATCTAGCTTGTAATGAGAAATAAAGGTATGAGGATTTGCCCACATAGCAGCTGCACAGATAGAATCCATGGGCAACCTAGATTGGAAGGCTACAGAGGTGGCCAAGGCCCTAGTAGAATGACCTTTCGGTTTGATAGATAACTCTTTGTTCCTAAGTTGATAAATGAAAGTAATTGTGTGAGACAACCACCTGGATAAGGTTACCTTGGAAACTGGGAGACCTTGTTTGCCTAGAGCATAGGAAAGGAATATTTGGTCAGACTTCCTTATTTCCTTAGTCCTGTGCAGATAAAAATGCAATTGTCTATGAACGTCCAATTGGTGTAATTTGTACTCTGCCTTGTTGGTATGGTTAGGGAAAAACACAGGAAGGTCTATAGATTGGTTTAAATTATTGTCTGAGCAGACGTTCAGAAGAAACGAAGGATTAGTCCTCAGAGCAACCCTGTCCTTATGAAAAACCAAGTATGGAGGACGAACACATAGGGCCTGAAGTTCAAAGATGCATCTGGCTGAAGTAATAGCTACCAGAAACAGTGTCTTCCAAGATAGTACTTAATGGAGCAGGATGCTGCTGGTTCAAAAGGGGGCAGAGTTAAGGAAGTTAGTACCAAATTAAGGTCCCAAGGAGGAGTGGATCTCTCACTGGAGGCCTAAGGAGAGTGGTCCCTCTCAAAACAGCTTTACAGAGCTTATGAGACATAATGTTTGAATTTGACAAACCAACATGAAAGTTAGAAATGGCCGCTAATTGAACCCTGATTGTAGCAGAAGCGGACCCGGAATGAAAAAGTTGTGCTAGGAATTCAGGAATTTCGTGGACTGAGGCTGAAAAGGGATCTACGTTCCTAGCCTCTGCCCAGCAAGAAAAACTTTTCCATTTACTAGCATAAGTTTTTCTGGTTGTGGACTTGTGAGAGGAGACAATAATCTCACGTACAGCCGAGGAAATGCTGGGAAGCCTAGCTAAGGTTGGAAGTGGAGCAACCAAGCTGTGAGCTGGAGAGTTTGGAGGGATTGATGCAACCCACCTGACTGATGAATCAGTAGGTCTGGAATTGGATCCAGAGTCCAAGGCTGATCGAGAAGGTAATGGTGCAGGAATGGGAACCATATCTGTCGAGGCCAGTAGGGGGCAACGAGGATCCTTTTGCAACCCAATGATATTGCTTTCTGTATGAGTTTTGGAATCAGGGGAAATGGAGGAAAGGCATAAAGAAGTCCCTGAGGCCAATCGTGGACTAGAGCATCTCTGGGTGAGTGACCTGGAAGCAGAAGGGAGAAGTAGTTGCTGCATTTACTGTTGAAGGGGGTGGCAGAAAGATCGCAGCAAGGCTGTCCCCATTTGCGGAAGATAAGATCTGCAACTTCCTGATTCAGAGACCACTCGTGAGGCATGAGGATAGCTCTGCTGAGCCTGTCCTCTATGACATTGGACCTCTCAGTGATGTGTGTCGCAATCAGAAAACGTTGGGAGGAAATCGCCCACTGCCACACTCTGAGTGCTTCTTCGACACAGGGGGTAGGACCTGGTTCCGCCCTGCTTGTTGATGTACCACACCACTGACATGCTGTCTATTTGAATTGCAATGGTCCCAGAAGGAAGAGAGTCCTGAAGGGCTTGCAATGCTAGGAGCACAGCTCTCATTTCTAGGACGTTTATGTGCAGATGGTACTCATGAGGCTGCCAAGTGCTTTGGACTGTCCTGCCCTAATAATGCACCCCCACCCTATCAGGGAGGCGTCTGTGGTCACTGTGGCTACCGGAGGGGGTTGAATGAAAGGTCTGCCCTGAGTCACTAGTGGGGAGACCATCCACCAGGAAAGGTGCCTTTTGCATGCTTCTGTAATCATGATCATGTGAGACATGGGCAGCTGTTGGAAAGACCACTGTGTGAACAGAATCCACTGAAGGATCCTCATGTGAAAGCGAGCCAGTGGGATTAGAAGAATGGCTGCTGCCATGGAACCCAGAGTTTGAAGGATGAACCTGACTTGGATTCTTTTCCTCTGCATTAGAATTTGTACTTGCTGACGAACTGTAGACACCCTTTCTGGCGGTAGCCTTGCGGACATGTTCCTTGTGTCTAAATCTGCTCCTGTGTAGGTGATAGATTGACAGGGCAACAAGGCAGATTTTTCGAAGTTTATTGTAATGCCTAGCTGGGAGCAGATTGCTATTGTGTAGTCCCTGGCCTGTAGAAGTTGATGCCTGGTAGTAGCAGTGAGAAGCCAGTCATCTAGATATGGAAACACCTGGAATCCTCGACATCTCAGGTGAGCTGTGACCACTGCCATACATTTGGTGAACACCCTGGGGGCTGTGGTGAGACCAAAGGGCAGAGCTTTGAACTGGTAATGACTGGCTCCCAGCCGGAAGCGAAGAAATCTCCTGGAGCGTCTGTCCATCTTGATATGGTAGTACGCATCCTGAAGATCTACTGAGCACATCCAATTGTCCTGACCCAGAAAGGGTAGAATGGACTGTAGCGTGACCATCTGAAACTTTGTTCTTTGTACAGACCTGTTTAGTCTGCTGAGATCCAGAATCGGACTCCAGTCCCCTGTCTTTTTTGGTACCAAAAAGAACCTTTAGTAAGTTCCGGATCCGTGCTGGTCTGCCGGGACTTACTGGCTGACTCTTTTTTTCTAGCAGTTTTGAAACTTCTATTACTGCTTGGTCCTTCAGATTGGGTGGAACATCTGGAAGGGATTTCCTTGAGGTAAGCGGGGTTGACAGAAGGGAATTTTGTAACCTCCGGATATAATGGACCGTACCCATCTGTCTTGTGTTAAATTTTGCCAGGCTTTTGGGTACAGTGAAAGTCTTCCCTACCCCGACTGCCTCCAGAGGTGAGCAGCCAGGCAACCCATTAGGGATGCTGAAAGGGCTTATCAGAGAAAGATTCTCTGTTGCCCTGGTTCTGTGGACCCCCTCTGCCACTGCAGCTCAGATACTCTTCTGGCAAACATCACAGCAGTAAACAACACTATTTTCCATGTTAAGAACCTCAAGTCAGCCTGATTAGCTGGTTAAATGGGGCAGGAGATAGTTTTTCCAAAACAAAATAAGATCCCTGTTTTTAATGAGGATTGGTGATATTGCACTGAAAGAGGGGGCTCCATGGGCAGAAATGATGAAATATCAACACATGAACCTTGATGAAGGAGTAAGAAAAGGTGTCCAAAGGTATTAAGATTATATCATCCAGGCAATCAACTGCAGTTGTCTCTGAGTTCAGGATGTATCAAACATCCCCTGTCCTGTGTAAGTAGGTGTAGCCTGTGAGGAAACATGTGATAACTGCTCTTGGCCATTTTCAATAAAAGGTAGAACCACTGGTGCCTGGACCAGAGAGGAGTCACCACAGTGATCTCTGGAGAGTCCTTATGAATCTTCAGAATGACCTGGACATTGGGGAAAAGGGTGGAAAAGCATACATGAGCATTCCTATCCAAGGAAATTAAAAAGCATCTGTTCTCCTGGCCTCCTTGCATGCCATCCTAGAGCAGAATTTTGCCAAGTGATTATTTTAGTGGAGGCAAAACCTCTGAGGTGTTCCCCACAACTGGATCAATTCCTGCAAGACCTCTCAATTCAATTTCCATTTGTAAGGCTCTGTCCTTGTCCCATTCAGCTTGTCTGACAGAACATTTTGCACTGGTAATATGTAAGATGCCTGCAGAGTGAGATTATGCTGAAATGCTATACCCCAGTCTACCATGGGTAGTCTGCACAGAATGTAGGCTCTGGTTCCTCCCTGTTTATGTATCACCTTACTGCAGTGTTGTCTTTAAAAACACCTGTAATGGTCCTGGGGTTTATAGATGACCGAGTGTGTTGAGAGCATTTATATGTGCCAACTTCTGTTTTGCATTTATGTGTTTTGGTCTCTCTTTTCTGTTCCAGAAATACTGTACTTTTATCCTCATAGACACTGCTTCCAAAGCAAAGCCTGAGGCATCTGTTGTTGCAAACTGCTGAAGCTTGAAGGAAAAATGTGAGATGTGGATAATGATAAAATTGATCACTCCAGCAAAGAAAGTCCCTTTTCACAAATCCAAGCACTGAAATTGGGAATGTCAGCGGATGTTGAAGCCAGAACCATAAATATTATAGGCACAATTGAATTTTTCTCATGTGGAGTCTTGCCAAAGGAATCATGAGAGACAGATGGCATGATACACAAAATCCTGAGAAATTCATGGGCTGAGACAGTGGAAAAGCACAGGAATAGATCTAGATACAAATCCACTTGTTTTTCCTGTGGAAGAAAAATTCTTCCTGTGAAAATGAGTTAAACAAGACTTTTGTTCTAGTCTGTGTGGGAGATTCCCTATCAAAGTGAGAGATTCCTGGTGCTTAGAAAGAACCTCTGCAAAGATAAACAAGCTCTCTAAATAAGAAAAAAATGTGAAGACCTTGCAACAGGCTTTTAAATACTTTTGGAGTAGTGGATAGACTAAATGGTAATGTAGGGAACTAATAGTGTGATCCAGACACAGAAAACCTTAAGAAACATCTGAATATGATGATAAGCATATTTTAAATCTAAGGCCACTAGAAAACTCAAATAGGGAATGAGAATTAACATGTTGTGAAGGGATAACATTTTGAACTTGGCCATTATCACAAACTGGTTTAGGTGGGAAACATCCAGAACTAGTCTCCAGGAATATAGTTTTCTTTAGCACCACAAACATTCTTGCATAAAATACTTACCTTAGCTGATGAGGAGGGATAACTTCTATCACCTCTTGAGTTAACCAGTTTTGAATGACAGGAAGGAAAAGGGGAGTTTGATTTGGCAGATGAGGGGCAACCCCCTTGAAAGGGAGGGAAAGACTCTCACTGCCATCTGTAAACTTGATGAATTACTTTTAGAAACTAATCTGTCACAAACTATTTATTGCCAAAAAACAGAAATGGAGATTCTGACTTTCTGGAAGGATTAAAGGTTTGCCTGGATGACAGAGAAGAGGACTCTTGTAAATACTCATTCTGACTTATTAGATTGCCCTTTGTTCCAGGGGAGTTTTCCTTTCTGTTTGGAATCTTCCTACTATTGCTTTTTGAATATTTGCTTACCAACAGCTTGTCTGCTGTGTTTCTTTATTTTGATTTAAAAAAAAAGTTGTAGATGTAGCATTGAATCCCTTGACAAACTTGGAGACAGAAGTCTGAGAAATTCCTTGAATCAGCATAACTCTCTCATCACACATTTTAAGGGCATTTACAGCAGGTGGTCCAAAAACTAATTATCTGCCTAAAGAAAAACTCAAAAAATTTCAGTTTTAATTTCCTCAGGAAGGTTTTGAGTATGCAACCAAGTACACCTCCTTATACCAGCTCCATTCACAGCAACCCTAGAAATAGCATCAGCAGACTCATAAGTGCATTTCAAACAGTGAGTAGCCACATGAGACACAGAAGCAATCAGGTTATACACAAGTGGAAGTTTTTTCCCTTAAAGGAACGTATATGCTTAGCAATGGAAAGCTTTAGCAGACCATCAATCCTCAAAAGCCTATGTGAGGAATGTTCTTCAGCAGTAGGAAATCTCTGAAGGGCCTGGTACCCAAAACACTTTTTTTCAGCTCAGCTGGAGCTGAATAATAGACTGGACAGGTAAAGGTGCTCTTAAAGGTTTGAAAGCTGGACAGCTGTTACAGCCTGTGCCAAATACAGCTAAAGCTACTGCAGCAGTGATAAGTATGATGAATATCTTAGACCTTCTGCAAAAATGGGAAGAAGAGGTCAGACAAAGTGTTTCTGAGGTGTACAGTAAGTATTCTTGTCAGGTCCGTTTTAGTGTAATTTACTGTATAAGTACAAAGACTGTTGCAGGATATATTTTCATGTGCTTTTTTTATTTTCTCTACTGTGTTTTAACTCCTAAGCAGAAAGAAGAAAAGGCTCCTGTTTCACAGGCTTATGCACTGTCTCTCCAGGTGCAGGCGGAGGTAAGGAAACTGTCATAATATAGTCAGGTGTTGCATGAAATAGCAATATATTATCTAAAGGTATAATTATGTTTTGGTAATTATACTTCTGGGCAAATCTTTTCTGTCCAGGCTGATAGTGGAATTGAGCCACACACAGGAAATGTCAATGGGTTCCATGCTTTCATGGTGACAAGTTCAAGCTTGTTATGGCATGACCTTACAGCATGCCTACATCAATGCAGTGCCACACATCTAAGGCTGTTGGCCCAGTAGCATGCTTTGTGCACTGCCATAGTCCTGGTGGTCCTACAATGAGCAACATGAACATTTCCCCATATTTGACTTGCAATGTTCCACAAAATGGTCATGCCTGGGTAACTTAAACATGGCATACCCAAAGCACCCTGCCTTCATGAGCATCCTGTCCCTTATTAAAGTCCAGCTTTCACTATAGCACTTGCTCGTCATTTACTGATGGATGCCTAATACATCACACTGGCATGTTGGCCTGCATATTCTGCACCAGTGGCCATATCCACAAAACCCCTTCTTGTGCACTGCCTTCATGACATATCTATAAGTACATACCCTTCACATCTTCCTTCATATCCCCTGCCCCAAGCAAATTAATTACGTTACTGTCAGAAATATTACCTGGGGCCACTGGTAATATTCAAGACTGAAATCTCATATCCATGTCCTCTAATAGGAAAGTATCTTGTCCTTTGCCTAGTCATAATTATACCCCTAGTATAACTGTATACCTACATATTTGTCTTTATGTAGCTATCTGAATTTCTGATAGTCAAACACGGATATGATAGTAACGTTTTTTCGTTCTGCCTCTCTCTTTCTCAGTATTCCTCCTTACATTTTGTTTGATATTGTTGTCTTATTTTTCTTCATTTCTGTTAATATTTCATATAGTGTCAGCCACAGCTGTCTATCTGGTGTGGCAGTGATCTCCACTTTATTATCTTGCCTTGCATTCTAATGTTAGGTCTCTGTTTGCCCCACATCTGCTTCTCAGCAAGATGACACTGATCATACAGTGGGATGTGACCTGGAAAGTCCCTTGGTGGCATCCAGCAGTAGATCGCTGGAAATGGGTGTTGCTGCAACCACTATTTGACACCACCAGTAGGTCCCAATATGTTGCATGAAACGTGCTGGTGAAGTTGCTGACAGATTTGGTGAACTGGCAGCTCAACACCCCCAGTGACTACCTTAGGGATGTCCTCATGTGACTAGTGACTAGTACTAACTGGCACTGCCCAGCATACAAAATGAAGCAGACCCAGTGGAGAGGGCGGTCACGAAGGGAACTAACCTCTGCCTAAGTCCTACATGGGGATGCACAAAAGAGAGGCTTCTCCATCCATGTGTATAAGGTCCCTTCCCTGGTTGTAGTCCAGTATTCCCCATTACCTCTTGCCCTCCCCCTCTGTCAGTATTTGTCTATCCATTATGTCCCCACTTTGTGCCAGCATCTCTGTGTTGGTCTTTGTGTTTTTGTTTGTCTGTCCCTGATTCCATTCCTAAATGCTTTTATCTTGATCCACCTTCCCCTTACATCCTTCCCCATCTGCCCTTCTTGAAAATATAAAAAGTGCACCCATCCTCCAAAAAAAGTGCACCCTTTCTTCCCCTCCCCACTCCTTCCTTTCTTGTGTCCTTCTGTATGTTCATCTGTTTGCTCTTCCAACTATTTGACTGTCCTATAGTCCTATTTCCTCAAAACTTACAGGAATAAAGCTGGTAGAGACTTTGCTGGGTATCACATTATATGGCTCTCGGCAATCCTTGTAGCATCACAAAGTTGTTTATTTCCACATCCTTAATTATGTGCATGCTATATGCATTATTCTGCTGTTCACAAATTCTATAACCCCAGCAACAAAAGATTCCTGTATTCACCAGCACTGTCAGTTACACATACATATTTCTTAATTAGTTGAAATCAAGGACCTACATGCCTTCTTTTTAACTGGCAATTATCTTACAGCGGTGTTGCCACATTAGCCACTGTGCAACCTCATTGGGCATTCTGCTGTATCTCAAAGTGTGTGTAAAGCATAATATTTTGAAATGCAGTAAATGAATTTGGGTCTAGCAATAATAAGACATTCTGCAAATATTTTTATTTAGCACCAGAAAGATAGTTTGAGTCTATCGGTAAGAAGACATTTTTCAAATATTTTTATTTAGCATCAAAAGGACAGTTTTACAGATTAGTTCATAATGATGAAAACCTGTCTTGTTAATTACACACAGAGTACTCTGTCAGGTATACTGGGCAAGCAAATGAGTGTGACTAAGGAAATATTTTTTTTCTGAGGTGGGATATAGGATCAGAATTGCCTAGACAAAGTAAGGCCTTGTTAAGTTTAATTCTGGCAGCTGCCAATAAAACTGAAATCAAAATCTAAACCAACTATACTTGAAGTAGTAAATATTATAACACAGATAAAAGAACAGGATGTGGGATCTTTACAAAAGGGTGGGAGTAGATTACATAGAAAAAATGGAAATTGTGGAAACAATACAATAACAAAAATGTTTCGGAAGAGGAATTTAAAAGATGGCAGGAATTGAATAATTTATGTAATGTTGCGTAGATTACAATATATGTGATGTATAATGTTTGTAAATGTGAACTGTTAATATGGTTTGATTACTTTTATATAAATGTAAGTTTCCCTGTGTCATAAGTGATAATTCAACAAAGGTGTTAACAATGTTTTTGTTTACAAGCTCTGTCTTAAAGAGATTTGTTCATAATCATAAGTACATCACAGCATCTAGTGAGTTATGTGCCGCAATGTATTTGCATTGTTCTCATTTTTTAAATTAAAAACAAAAACTTAGCAAACATGTTATTAAACCACAGACCAAATACATTTAGTATATTCTCTCATGATGCCACTATAGGCATAGAGAGCACTCAATCCATAGACTTTAATCGATGTACCTCTGCACATGTGTAGCAATGCACCCATTAAAGTCTACAAACTCACTTCACACATTTACTATCATGATGTCACTGAGGTTAAAGTTCAGTAGCATGATCATAGGGAAAGTACTACATTCAAAAGTTTTTTTTTCCCTTGCAAAAAGCAGCTGCCAAACACATTTACCTATGGTGCAAAAATGTCGTTCAGCATTTCATACACTACTTGTTGTAGTGCAAAGGTATGAAAATATATGTATGTCACTAATACACTTTAAGCATAAATACTAAGTCATCATGTAAAGTCAAACAAACTAAAGCAAAAACAAAGTTTACATACAGAATTAAGAGATGTGCCATTCCCAATGGAGTAAATTACAATTTTGCATAGGGTGCTTATCCAGTATTATTATTACTATGTATTACAATAACCCAGGCCTGAATAACAAGAGTTGACAAGTGCAGTGAATGCAAATTCTAGCTATAATCAATTTGGTTACATTGACTAATGGTTAAGTGACATCCCAAATCCATGTAAAAATCGAAAAGGGGGTTGATGTAGATGACTCTGGTGTGTGTAAAGAACACAATTGACGTCTGACATTTGAAAACATGAAATGACATTTGATGCTTGATATTCTGTCTTTGGGAAATAGTATTTATAAGGTTTATTTAAATTTGATGCTTGATATTCTGTCTTTGGGAAATAGTATTGATAAGGTTTATTTAAATCTAATGTACCTTTTTGCATTTTTCTATTATCTTGTTTAGTATATCAATGACAGACAGAGACAGAGTTGAGCAGCAACTGCCTATTACTTAAATATATACATTTCTTTTGACAAATTAATTATTTAGAAGGAAGTTGTTGGATGTAAATCTGTCTCTTTTAAACAGCTTTTTTATTTGTACTTTTCTAATGGCTTTTAAGAGTTAGAGTGTGAAAACATAATTTTAAATAACAGGTGTCCTTGATTATGCAGGTGACTGTACTATATAGGGTTCCGATACAACAACAAATATGAAAATAATATAGTTCAGCCTGACATGAGAGTCATAAAAGGAATATTAAATATACTAGCAGATATATGACAAGGGAAAGTAAAAAAAAAATTCATTCCATCTGCCTAGTAGTAAAATATGTAAATTAGGACTAATTGTTCCATTTGTAAATAGTTTAGTTAGATGATCCATACCTCTCAACTGTCCAGATGTTTGCAGAATATCCAGATTTTTTGACCCATGTTTTTGGTCTGTTCCTCATAAAGTTTGGTTTTCTGGCAAATCATTGAGGATTAAAATGCTGAAAATAATGACAGACATTTTAGTTTCAAACTTCATACCCTTCAGAAATCTATGTTAATTTATCATAGTACTACAGATCACAAACAACTATTACCTCCACATTTACTATTCAGCCAGTATCTACAGCCTATATAAAAAGCCTCAATTCCTTAAAATAACATCAAGTAGCATATGTTACCACATATCTACACTCATAAATAGATTCATACAGGAAAACTACAATCCCAAAATGTGGAAAAAAAATCAGACATCATTCCCATCATTCTATGGACATCACTAATTTCAGATCAATGGCTATTCTATCACACTCTTTAAAATCTTCTGATATTCTTAATGAGTAATTTGCATATATCCCATGTTGCCTCTGACACAAGAGGTTTAAGGTATCACACAGTAGAAAGGTTAGCCTTGCTAGATTTTCTTTTTGTGTTTTAAACCAATTGTTTTTTTTCTGTGTGACCTTTTTATTCATTGTTTTAGTTTGTTAGTTGGGATATTTTGTAGACACCTTAATGTTTATGGATATCAATTGGGTACGACAACCCTGTGTTTCCAATAGTCAAACATTCCACTTGTGCTGTGCTGATGATGTCCTAAGTAGGCAGAAACATGCATGTCCACAGCTAGAGGAGTTTGATTTTATTGGTTTGAAATTGTCCATAAACAGACTTAAAAGTTAAAGTAAAAAAAAAAAAAGTCATGGACATTCAGCATTGCCATTTAGCTGAAACACCTGATATTTTTAATGGATAATTTGCATATATCCAATGTTGCCTCTGATACAAGATGTTCACACAGTGGAAAGTCTAGTTTTGCAAGATTTTTCTTTTTGTGTTTTTAACTCTCTAAAATCTTAGAAAAATACATCCACAAACAACTCCTACAATACCTCAACTAAGAAAAATTAACTGAAACATAGCATGGTTTTCAACTCTCCCATAGCACAAATACAGTTCTTATAGCTTTCACAGATTCAGTGAACAAAGCCAGAGATAGAGGTCAACTTGGCTTTACCATATTCCTTGACCTATCAAAAAAATTGGATGCAGTCAACCATATTAAATAACTAGAGCAAATGTCATCCTTAGGTCTAACACCAAACACTCTAAACTGGTTCAAGGGTTATCTCACTGATAGATGCCAATCAGTAAAAGTGCTCTCATCTTTTCTCCCTGTCAACACTGGCATCCCACAATGATCAGTCCTTGATCTTCTCCTCTTTAATGTCCTTACAAATTCTCTTCACACTTGCACACAACATGTTTCTCTCATACAATATGCTGATGACTCAGCACTTATACGTACTTCCAACACCTCCACCAAATTACAGAAGAATCCCTACTGTCACTGAAAATGGTTACAAAACTCCCAACTCCTGCTAACCCAAAGAAAAACAATCTGTTACTTTTCTATCCTAAATCTCTATATCATGAAAAACACAACTTTAAAATATACTCCCAATGATACCACTATAGAAGTGGTAACCAGTATGAAACTATTAGGCATGACCATAGACAGCAACCTTAAATTTCATTTACACATACAAAATGCCATCAAAAGCACACCAAAAACTAGGGTTACTCCACAGAGCTAGAAACTTTACGTCCACATCCTGATACACCCTCGCAAATAGTTATCTTCTGCCTTCTCTTGTTTATAAAACACCAATCTTCACTAATCTTCACATCTCACTTACTCAAAAACTTGAACAATGTTACAATAAAATAGACACAATTGCATCAAGTTCTCACTGCCATTCCCACCACTGCAAAGCACTGAAAACAATTAACTGGCTCACCACACACAAAATCATTCACTACCCTGTCACCAGCACAGCCTTAAATTCTATACTAAAGAAATACTCCCCTAAATGGTCCCTGCTATTAAATAACCAAGTTCAACTCACTGTTCATAAACCAATTAAATCAGTAGGGTATACTCTGTATTCTTACTACATAGCTAAAATATGGAACACTATGCCCACCATCTACTGTATAAGGACAGACACACGCCTCAGATCCTTTACACACTCTATTAAAAACTACCTAAAAATACATGGCTCTGCTCATGTTCTACAGCAGGTTAATAAAATAGCTCCTTAATTTGTAACTCTAACAGCATTACCCTCCACCTTGCTATTATATTTTATACAACTGATCAGTGGCAGCTGGTGACTTCAAATCAAAGGGGGGCTGCAGGAGACAGCTGAATGGGTGGGGTCAATGGGAATGGGTGTGGCCAACTAGAAGGGGGAGGAGCTATGCTCAAAACCACAAAAACTAACTAAATACACTGCCCTGGGGTCCAATCAAGACAAAATGAAGTGTAGAAGAATAAAAATATTTCAATGCATTGGCTGCATGACAGCTTACTTAATATCTAGATGGAAACAAAAAGGTTGTGAGGCATGAAGAAATAAATTACTTTTTAAATACATTAATGGAATGCCAGTCAACCCGCGGTGGTGGTGCTGCGGTAACATTGTCGCCTCACAGTAAGATGCTGTCCGGTTCGATTCTCAGCTAGAGCGTCTTCTGTGTGGAGACATGCGTGAATTGGCGTACCTTCGTTAAAGGTTGTGTGTCAGGGCTGGTAACTCGGCATGTAAAAATCAACTACCAATCATTAACGGTCCGGAGTTCCGCTGTGGCGACCCCTAACCGGGAAAAGCCGAAAGACACAACCAAATGGAATGCCAGTCAAAATCAAGTATAAGAAAAACAAGCAGCACTCAACTCAAACCACTTCTTGCACTGCAGTTCTAATTATAATTTATATTCAGCTTTATTAAAAGTACCAAGTAACATGCTGAAAGTAGAAATCTCTGATGCCCCCACTTGTAAAAATGTTTCTTATCCAACAAAAGACCTGCTGCCTGACAACTATCTATTTGTTTCATGGGGAAAACATGATCAAAGTAAAAAATGAAAAGCAAACAAGAAATAAGCTCAAGATACATTGCTTACAAGGATTACTGTACAGGTTATGGACCACACGATTGGCATTCTGTTTAGTTTACGGGTAAAGCCTGCAGAGATGACTGGAAGTCTCCAAGTGTAATGAGCTTCTTAAAATAATGTAATCCTGTCCTTTATTACAACTACTGTCATATGCATTTCAATACCCAAGGCTTATACATTATCTAGTTAAGTATTCTCTACATGGCAACAACAGAAAGGCTTTCAATGTTGGCAATTCTTTAACAGTATGCTTATTAAAGCTTACTTGCATCTTACGATCTCAGCCAAGCTTACTTGATGGTCATTAAAGTATTGCTACTTAAACACAGAGCAACAGGCACTTTGAGTAATAATGAGAAGTTATGTACCTACCATAACGTTCCATGTTAGTTGTCTTCTCTCGCCTTCTTTCTTGCTTGATGGGGTTCGGAGCCGATCCTCGGCTCCGACTCGGCACTTGCTAAGCTTGAGAGTCACTTTTACCAGCTCGAGGCAGCCCCATATCCCATGATGCAAGGCGGTAAGTACCCAGATATCGTTTGATGACAATAGGCAATAGCACCTAGCATAATAACTTCCAAAAGGAAGAAAGAAGGAGAGAAAAAACCCTGAAGGATGGTAGAAGGACCAGCACTGTATGGTCTTCAGAAGCATACTTCCTTGTAGAAAGAAAGGTCTGTCCAGGCCTGGGGGAAGGAGGGAGGGTCGCAAGAAAGAAGGCGAGAAGACAACTAACATGGAACGCGTTATGGTAGGTACATAACTTCTCAATGTTAAGTTGTCAATCTCGCTCATTCTTGCTTGATGGGACAGCGTCCTAGCACCTCTATCCTGGGTGGCTCAATGGAACAGACTCTTGAGAACTGTAGAGCCAAAACTGGCTCTGTCCCTGGAGGCCAAATCCAATTTGTAATGGGAAACAAATGTATGAGGAGTGGCCCAAGTGGCTGCTGCACAAATAGTGTCTAATAGAAGTCTAGCTTGAAAAGCTGTGGAAGTGGCTAAGCTTCTGGTTGAATGTGCTTTAGGTTTTGAGCACAGCTGTTTTCCCCTGAGCTGATAAATTTCAGAGATGACAGAAGAAAGCCATCTAGACAAGGTCACTTTTGAGACAGGAAGGCCTTTCTTGTTATCAGCATAAGAAACAAAGAGTTGATCGGATTTCCTGAATTGTTTTGTTCTGTCCAAATAATATCTGAGTTGGCGGTGGACATCAAGATAATGTAATTTTTGTTCCAATCTGTTTGAATAGTTTGGGAAAAATACAGGAAGATCAATAGCCTGATTCAAATTAGTCTTTGAGGCGACCTTAGGCAAAAAGGTCGGATTAGTTCTCAATGATACTCTGTCTTTGTGGAAGACTAAATAGGGGGGGGCGAACAGATAAAGCATGAAGTTCAGACACCCTCCTAGCCGATGTAATAGCAACCAGGAATAAAGTTTTCCATGAAAGAAATTTCAGGGAACATGAAACAGCTGGCTCGAAGGGAGGAAGAATCAAGGATGTCAGCACTAAATTTAGGTCCCATTGAGGAGGAGGACTCCTGACTGGAGGTTTCAGGAGAAAAATTCCTTTCAAGAAGGCTCTACAAAGCCTGTGGGACATAATGTTGTGATTTGCGAACCCAACATGAAAGTTCGAGATAGCGGCCAACTGAACTTTGACCGTGGAAGAAGAGGAGCCCGCGTGAAAAATTTCCACTAAGAAATCCAAAACTGCTTGTACTGGAGCAGTGAAGGGATCAATATTTTTGGCTTTTGCCCAATAAGAAAAACGTTTCCATTTGCTAGTATAAATCCTCCTAGTAGAGGATTTTAAAGATGCTACTATGATGTCTCTAACAGGATTAGAGATCATAGGAAGCCTGGCTAAGGAAGGAAGTGGAGCAACCATGCTGTGAGGTTGAGAGAAGGAATAGACCGGTGCAGCTGACCAGATTGGTGAATCAGAAGATCTGGCACTGGGTCCAGATGCCACGGCTGCACCAAAAGGTGACGATGGAGGAACGGGAACCAAATTTGTCGAGGCCAATAAGGGGCAATGAGAATCATTTTGGCTCTCAAAACGGTGGCTTTCTGGATTACTTGTGGGATCAGAGGAAAGGGAGGAAAGGCATAAAGAAGTCCCTGGGGCCAATCCTGGGTCAGAGCATCTCTGGGGGGATGGCCTGGCAGTGGGAAGAGAGAGAGAAGAAGTCTGGGCATTTGCTGTTTTGGGGAGTAGCAAAAAGATCGCAACATGGGCGACCCCATTCTAGAAAAATCTCCTCCACTATAGATTGTTTGAGAGACCACTCGTGAGGCATGAGAATAGCTCTGCTCAATCTGTCCGCTAAAATGTTGGTTTTCCCAGGGATATGCGTTGCTACCAGAAACCGATGAGAGGAGATCGCCCATTGCCAAAGTCTGAGCGCTTCTCGACACAAGGGGTAGGACTTGGTTCCGCCCTGTTTGTTGATATACCATATTACAGACATGTTGTCTGTGTGGACTGCAATTGTCCCCAAGGGAAGAAAGTCGTTGAGGGCTTGCAACGTTAAAAGCACTGCTCTCATCTCTAGGACATTTATGTGCAGGTGGTATTCGAACGGTTGCCACGTCCCATGAACCATCCTGCCCTGATAATGCCCCCCCCACCCGATCAGGGAGGCATCCGTAGTGACAGTGGCTACCGGGGTTGGGGGTACAAAGGGTCTGCCTTGGTGAATCTGGGGAGAAGTAATCCACCAAGAAAGATGATTCTTGCAAATCTGTGTCACCAGTATTTGGTGACGCATCGGAAGTTGTTGGTAAGACCACTGAGTGAACAACATCCACTGAAGAAGGCGCATATAGAAGCGAGCCAGGGGAAGAAGGGTAATGGCCGCAGCCATGAGGCCCAACATTTTTAGAACCATTCTGGCTTGAACTTTCTTGCTGGCTAGAATGATTCTCATGTGACCTTGTATATCTGAGATTCTTTGGTCTGTGAGGGTAGCTGACATCCGAACAGTGTTTAAGTTTGCGCCTATGAAAGTAATAGACTGGCAGGGCAACAAGGAGCATTTTCCGTAGTTGATCGAGATGCCCAATTGAGTGCAAAGATTTATTGTGTAATCCCTGGCTTGAAGAAGCTGATGCCTGGTGGTGGCTGAAAGGAGCCAGTCGTCGAGATACGGAAACACCTGGAATCCTTGACGTCTCAGGTGAGCCGTGACCACTGCCATACATTTGGTGAACACTCTGGGGGCTGTAGTGAGACCAAAGGGCAGGGCTCTGAACTGAAAATGACTGGACCCCAGCCGAAAGCGGAGAAACCTTCTGGAGCGTCTGTGAATTTTTATGTGATAGTACGCATCCTGAAGATCTATTGAGCACATCCAGTTGTCCTTCTGTAAGAAAGGCAGAATTGACTGAAGTGTGACCATTCGGAATCTTGTCTTTCTCACAGACTTGTTGAGTCTGCTGAGATCCAATATTGGTCTCCAGTCTCCCGTCTTTTTGGGGACCAAAAAGAATCTTGAGTAGATTCCGGGCTCTGAATGATCTGTTGTAACTGGCTGAATGGCTCTTTTTTGCAGAAGTTTTAAAACTTCTAACTCTGCAATTTCCCTTAGACCGGGTGGAACATCTGGAAGGGAATTTGAGTGAGAAAAGGGAGTTTCCTCAAAAGGAATTTTGTAACCCTCGGATATGATCGACTGTACCCATCTGTCTTGAGTTAGGGAAAGCCAGGCTTCTGGGTACAGCGATAGTCTTCCCCCGACTGCCTCCAAGGATGGACAGTCGGGCAACATCTCAGGGATGCTGAAAGGGCTTGTCAGAGAGAGGCTCTCTGCTTCCCTGGTTTTGTGGACCCCCTCTGCCTCTAGAGCGCCTGTTATTGTTACCCCCTCTGCCTCTAGGGGTAAATTGACCACGTGAATCCGGCGTGACTCCTTGGGATTTGCGGAACCACATTTTGCCACCCTTCTGTCCTTTAGGGTAAGGTCTAGAAGGGGTGGAAAAACGGACCCCTACGGCAGAAAGAGTCTTGCCGTCCTGCTCACACCTGGTCAATGTTTCCTTCACTTGAGGGCCAAACAAAGCTGACCCATCAAAGGGAGAGTTTGTGAAGGACGCCTTAAAGGGATCTGCAAAATTACAGAGCCGCATCCAGGCTTGGCATCTAAGAGCCACACCTGTACCTGCGGCCCTACTCGCTCCATCTGCTGCATATGATATCAGTCGCATGGAGGAGTTAACAATAGAATTAAGGGTTCCTAGCTGCGAAGCAATTTTTCTTGCCCCTGCAGCTGTGGGATCCTGTACTACTTCACCTAGCTCCTTAAGGATATCCCTTTGGAGTCTGGTCTAGTGACATAGGTAGTTCAGCGAGCGCATAGCAAAGGTCGCTGAAGAGAACATCCGCTTACCATACCTATCCATGGTCCTAGAGTCCTTATTAGGAGGATGGACAGGTACAGAAGGATCTGCAAGTTCCTTCTTAGTGGCAGCCGCCACCACCATGGCATCAGCAGGGACACCTTTCGTGAGAAATTGCTTGTCCAAAGGGGCAGTAATAAATTTAGAAGGCCTCCTAGGAACTGGCTCTACAGAGTCAGGAGCAGCCCAAGCCTTTCGAGCGATAACCTGCATAAGGGGGTCGAAAGGCGGAGACACCCAGGAGGTGGAGGGCCGAGATCCAAACGCCTCCAGGTATACCGACTCATCCTCAGAGGGATTATTGGAGGGCCAGTTTCCCCTCTGTTTAAGGAGTTCTAGGATGTCTGAAAAGGAGACATCCTCAGAGGGGGATCTTGGGGATCCCTCCAACTCATCTAAGTTGGTATCTGAAGTGATAGACTCGGGGGAGTCTACGTGTTTCCTCTTACAGGTCCTCTTACACGGAGGATCCCCTGACTAATCAGGAGAATCCTCGGAAGAGGGGGTTCTTCCCAGTGGGGAAACCTGAGGCGGAGGATCTCTGGGTCCGGGAGCAAGAGAGATGGCAGAGATATCGACAGGCACCGTAGAGGGAGGAGCTAAGGGAACAGACTGCTGGCTGAGTCCAGTGGCTAGCACACTCTTCATCACCTCGAAGGCTCCCCTCCCAGGGAGGTCCGAGAGAACCCGTTCCGAAGAACCAGGAACTCCAGGGCCCACCGAAAGGGAAGGCTCCGAGGCTGATGTCAGAGCTGAGCTCACCAAGGCCGAGGCTCCAAGGGGAAGAGTGGGGTCGGACAAGGGTCCGATGCCACTCACCCCCTCGGAGGAGACCAGGGAAGCCCGACCACCGAATCCCTCTAACGAAGGTCTCGAAGAGGAGATAAGAGTAGAGGCTGAGGGAGCAGAAGGGGGGGTATCTGTCCCTCAGCCATAGCAGAAACCATTCCCGAAGACTCCAGCTCCAAACTCTGAGGTAGAGTCAAAGGAGGAACTGCAAGGGGTGTGGACTAATAGTCGTCTGTTGAGACGGACTATGTAGCATCTGGGCCAGTGCCTGTGATTTTAATAATCTACTGACCACCCTCTCTAAATCATGGTCAGAAAGCCTGGATGACCTGGATGATCGGCTCCGATGGCTCCGTTCCGAGAGGAGAGGAGAGGCCGGAGCCGAAAGTATCGGTTCCAAGGAAGGGGACCTGGACCTCTTCCTCGAAGGAACCATCGGAGCCGACGAAACCATGGATGCTGTCGGAGCCGACAACTTTTCGGCACCGACAGAAGGTCTCGATGTATCGGCTCCGGCCGGAGCCGATACAGACATAAAAGTAACGGTGTCGGAGCCGGTCGGCGCCGACACCGAAGCCTGAGCCACATGGTGGTCGGAGCCAGTCGGAGCCGACACCGATGTGACCGAACCAGTATCGGCACCGAAAGCCATCGGTGCTGAGGGTTTGTGCAAACTAGGATCGGCTCCAGCCGGAGCCGATCTCGACTCTGAAAGAGTCGGAACCGAGGCCGCAGGCTTAGAGACAGAAGCCTGGGCCTTGGAAGTCTTAGTCGGGGCCGACTTAGCCGGAGAGCCCTCCGGGTTAAGAAGGCCCCTCAAAATCAATTTGTTTCTCCTCTCCTGCAGGACTCTCTGGCTAAAAGAATGACATATTGCACAGGAGTCCTGCAGGTGGAGAGGTCCCAGGCAGTATAAGCAAGAAGTGTGACCGTCTGTCAGAGACATCTTCTGACAGCACGAGTCACACTTCTTAAAGCCTGAGACCCTTTCCTTGGACATAGTTGCAGAAAAAACACAGACACAACACAGCCCAAGAAACAATTATCCCAAAATTAAAGAAATCACTAACCTCTCACATACACACACACACACACACCCTAACAAGGGGGGGGATGGGAGGGGAGAAAGCCTGACTAAAAAAATTAAGAAGTGAGGGAAATTCTAGTCAAAAAAGGGACTAAATCTAAACTAAAACTGTTAAATATAAGTTTTAAGTGAAAAAAGGGGCAAAAACAGTAATATATAAATCACTTACCAGGAGCTGGTAAAAGGAGGACCTCATCAGCGAAGCAGCAAACGAGATCTGGGTACTTACCGCCTTGCATCATGGGATATAGGGCTGCCTCGAGCTGGTAAAAGTGACTCTCGAGCTTAGCAAGTGCCGAGTCGGAGCCGAGGATCGGCTCCGAACCCCATCAAGCAAGAATGAAGGCGAGATTGACAACTTAACATGCATAAATCAACAGTACAAAAAATATGAGAGAAACCAGACCATTCTGCAAAAATCAAGGACAGATGAAAAGCCACTGTAGCACTTGTGTCTACCTTGGATGGGGGGGATACTCTGCACATTTACACTGCATAACTACTCCTTGCCTTGCTTCGACACATCCAGAGTCACTACATGGGTGAGTGGGGTACAACAAGTATGTCACAATTTGAAATGTCTCTGGCTGACTGTGATGGCCCTGACACATTTGTCATACCTCTCAACCTCAGAGCAAGAAATCTGGACAAAGCCATACAAAGAAGTGGGACAAAGACCCAAAAATAAGGACAATTTTTAAATATTGCTCTTATAAACTTAAAAAGATAATAGAATAGGTCTTGCATTAGTATGAATTTTCTGAATGGTATGAAATCTGAAACTCAAATGTCTGTCATTATTTTCTAACGTCAGTCTTTAATGATTTGTCACAAATTTGCCAAAAAAAACACAATTTTATGAAAATGGACCAAAAATGTGATGTAAAAATATAAAATAGCCACACAATACAGCTGGGAACCTGTCAAAGAAGGGACACTTTAATATTAGTACTGCTAACTTGAGCAGCTGACAAAATAAAATAATCTACATGCATTTCTGAAATAAAAGTAATCTATAACTCTGATTATTACAGTTATTTCTTAATTGTAAACCCTCCATGTTTTCTTCCAAAACTGCTATTTTGCGGAGGGATTATTAGGGGAAGAGCAACATTTTGAGCCAAAATCAGGGACAGTTGAGAGGTTTGGCTATGCCTAATTCTATAAAGCAATTTATTTGCATGTACCTCTCAACCTGTTAATGCAATAAATCTGGACAAGGCCAAATATATTGGGGGAACATATAAACAGTACTAAAACTTGCTCTTGTATAAACTGAGACAGTTGATAGAACAACAGGCCTTACTTTAGCATGCATTTTTCTGAAGGTTATGAAGTCTGAAACTCAGTGTGTCATAATTTAGTGACTTAATTCCTAAATAATTTGCCAGAAAACCACAAATTTTATGAGGAACAAACCAAAAATAAGAAGCAAAAATCTATTCATTCTTTGAAAATCTGGACAGTTGGGAGGTATAGTTCAGCTGGGGCTGTCTTTAGGTTTGCCGCCCTTCCCCCTCACAAAATCATGGTCGAATGGAGCCTCCCCCTGCAGCCATTCCAATGATTCATTACTTGGCTATTTCACTCCATTTACCATAAACACTAATGTGCATACTGATTTACTTCCATGATGATTTGGACTTCATTTGAAAGTTTTATTTTGCATTTTACAGCACAAACACTAAGACATCTGCTAAACAAACTTAGCATTAAAACTTCTCTGCCCTTGAAACTCACATTCATTGAAACAGCATTGAAACCCACATTCAAAGAAAATACATTTTACCAGTGGCAGATAAAGATAAATTCTGAGCTGTTTTCAAATCATAGGCCCCTTGCATATGAAACATACATGTGCTCTTTGATACACCTTCCTATTGTTTTGAACATTTTTCCAGTAAACTATGAAACAAAACGCATGCACCAATAATGACAAAACTGCCCAATTCAGAACGTATTTCCAGTAAAAAATAAAACAAAATGCATGCACCCATAATGACAAAACTGCCCAGTTCAGAACATTTCCATCATAAAAGTCTACTCAAATTTCTACAGTCCACCATTATCAGTAAATATGCACAATTCTACAGTCCACCATTATCAGTAAATATGCACAATTCTGCAGTCCACCATTATCAGTAAATATGCACAATTCTACAGTCCACCATTATCAGTAAATATGCACAATCTCTGAAGAAGTAAAAAAGTCATCTAAATAATTCCACATTAAATAAATCTGTAACTAATGAAGAGGTTGCTGCTAGCAAACACCTTTATGTTTCATAGTTTCATCGAAAAATAAAGTGTCTGATGCCTCTGAGGAGTAAATTGCCTATATTACATTAAAAATGATAAGCTAGTAATATTGCAATAGGAAATGGATGGCAAACTGATAACAGCCTCATAGTTAGTATCTTAACTTTTTCAGTACGGCAGCATTCACCCCTTGTGGGAGTAGAACCAACAACCTTCTGCATCAAAAGCAAGTACACAACCTGTTGTGCTATTAACAATGCAAGCTGACTTAGCATAAGCAGCACTAAACTTCTCTTCCCCTGCAGCTCTCAGCTCCTTGTAAAATCTACTCAATACTCAACTGCATCTCAACTTCGCAGCACAAGAAATCTGGAAAAAGCCAAATGTATTGGGGGGGGGTCAAAAGCCCAAAAACCAGGGACACATTAAACATTGCTTGTATAATCTTGGAAAGTTGCTAGAATAAAATGCTGTGGTACCACCATACATTTTACTGCCAAGGTCCCTATGCAAAAGAGTCAGAGCAACATACCACTATGCCAAATCAGCTGCTTTGTGAAAGAAAAATGCTGTGTTACCACCATACATTTTACTACCAATGTCCCTGTGCAAAATAGTCAGAGGAACATACCACTATGCCAAATCACCTGCTTTGTAAAAGACAAATGCTGTATTACCACCATACATTTTACTGCCAAGGTCCCTGTGCAAAACAGTCAGAGCAACATATCACTACGCCAAATCAGCTGCTTTGTGAAAGAGCAGAAGACTGAAACTTAAATGGCTATCGTTTAATGAATTCAGTTCTCACCATAGCTGTCAACCTCTTAGCACAAAACACCTGGACAAACCCAGTAATGAGGGAATACAGCCCTCAAACATATTCAGTGAATTCAGTTCTTGCCATAGCTGTCAACCTTAGCACAAAAAACCTGGACACAGCCAATAATGGGGTAATACAGTCCCAAAAATAAGGACACGTTTCAAATATTCATCTTATAAATGTGAAAATTGCTAGAATAAAAGGTTGTGTTACTATGTATTTTCTGAAGAATATGAAGTCTGAAATTTAAATGCCTGTCAATTTTACTTCTGACGGAACAAAAACAATTTTCAGCAGAGGCCCAGGGAGAAATACTGCAGACACATGTCTTTGTAAAATGGCAGAACACCAGAGCAAATCCACACAAACACAGGGATGAGATGCAGACTCCACAAAGAAGGCACCCCAGCCAAGAATCAAACCAGACAACCTATAGCTGTGAGGCAACAATGCTACCACTGCACCATCGAATATGTAAGGAATTAAACATTCAGAAACCTGAAGTCTGAAATTCAAATGCCTGTCAATTTTATTTTACATTTGTTAATCAGGACAGTCTGACTTGGAACAAAAAAACAATTTTCAGCAGAGGCCCAGGAAGAAATAATGCAGACATGTCTTTGTAACATGGGAGGACACAAAAGCAAACCTACACAAACACAGAGAGAAGATGCAGAGCCCACACAGAAGACACCCCAGCCAAGAATCAAACCTGAGAACCTGCAGCTGTGAGGCAACAATGCTACCACTGCACCATCAAATATCAAGCATTGCAACATTTAGAAACCACAGATATTATGAGGAACAGATCAGATGAAATATGAGGCAAAAATCTGCAATATTTTTTTACAAATGGTGGTGGGTAGGGAATTCAGGTCCTTAACACCTGCATACAAGGTACAGGGTTCAAGCCTGAGGTATTCCCCACCACACCACCATGAGTTTGTTCTAGCCACCAGTATATAGCAACTGGGGCATTTACACACACACAGACACACACACACACACACACACACACACACACACACACCTTACCTGGAGCAATGTAGATCCCATCCCTTTGTGCCATTAAATCCATAGCTGTTAGTGCACTACAAACCTTTCGGTCTTAATTTAGAATTGGGTATCTGATGAATTAATGAATATATTTAAGTAATTTTGATATTTATATTATATGTTTATAATCTTTATAAATTATATTATAATATAATAAAATAATGAATGATATACTTAGAAATGTGTGTGCATATATATACATATATATTTTATATAAACTTTTTGTAGTAAGTATTGTGAGATCACTTTAAAAACATATATATAAATTTTTCCCTCCTTTTTTTGAATTTAATTATATAATTAATTGATTAATTGATGTAATCAATGCATATAAAAACTGCTATTGTGCTGCATTGAATTGTGATCCATTGAAGGCGAAATGCCGAGGTACCAGGTCTTGTGAAGATAAAGGAGATTATTGCTGTAAAGTATCGGCTGTTTGGTGTGTTTTTTTCTTCAATTTTTCTTTTTTTGCATCGTTTGGTTATACAGGGTTCAAGCCTGAGGTATTCCCCACCACACCACCATGAGTTTGTTCTAGCCACCAGTATATAGCAACTGGGGCATTTACACACACACAGACACACACACACACACCTTACCTGGAGCAATGTAGATCCCATCCCTTTGTGCCATTAAATCCATAGCTGTTAGTGCACTACAAACCTGCCTGCGCATTACGTCCGTTGGAGCACATCCACCATGCGAGATGTTCTTCCCTGGACGAGACTCCAGCCTGCTGACATT
The DNA here is from genome assembly GCF_019279795.1 of Protopterus annectens. NCBI lineage: Eukaryota > Metazoa > Chordata > Ceratodontiformes > Protopteridae > Protopterus > Protopterus annectens. The sequence goes on along the minus strand of NC_056726.1, from coordinate 1,993,738,593 downwards.
GCAGTCCAAGTCCGATCCGTTTCCAGCGACAGTCTATGCAGTTACAACTGCATAGACTTCTGGGATCTCTGCTCTTAAATGTTTCCCAGTCCGGACTGCTGTTGAAACAGTCTACACATGCTCCAGACTGTCTCAGCAGCTGTCCGGACTAGTGCGCATGCGCTTAAGTCCGCAAATTTTAATTTTTTTTTTTTATCTTTTATTTTCTTTAATTTCTTTATTTTTACAGCTGGGGGGGCTGCAGTCCGGCAGTCCAATAGCACAGGCCACCCCTGCAACTGATAATTTCTTGCTTCTTTTACCTGTACTTTACACTATCATCACTATACAGTTCCCTAACTTTTTTTTTTCCCTTTTGCTTATTCCCTATCCATACCCTACACTTTACTAATAAACATGTACTTTTCTGTCTCCTATAATTCACCTCATCTCTCAGTCCTGTACTATAAGATATGTATACTAACTACACTATGATAAACAACAAATATTTAACTGTCAAGTAGAATCATACTGATTTGAATCATATGATAGTAAAGACAACTTGTCTCATGTATATAGTCTCCATAGTAATATCTAATATCTGTAATGAATGCAAGTATGTTTCATCTAATATATGTAAAATGATGCGTTATCCATTATTGTATATTCTTTCTTGTATGTGAAAATGTTCATTGTTGCTCTGTAATAACATAATGTAATATGCTAATTGTCTCTGGAGCTTTTCTCCCCTGGCCTCCACTGAAGATGGGCACCCACCCAGTCAGACAAATGTCAAATAAAATAATAGATAAATAAATAATGTAAAACCTGTTATTCCATCAACTTTCTAAGTTTGTAAGAACAATATTCAAAATTGTTCCTATTTCTGGGCCTTAGTCCCCCCATTATATATGGCTTTGCCCAGATTTCTTGCTTTAAGAGGTTGAAAGGTATGATTAGATCATAGTAGGCTGGCTTTATATACATGTATTACTTTTTTTGCTTAGTCTCTCAACTAGAGGAATTAAGAGCCAGACTCAACAAAATGCCTTTTCAAACTGCTTACCAAAAAGCGTGTATTGCAATAGCTTACTCCCCCAAATGATTTATTACAGCTCAGTTTACTGGAATTAACCTCTCCTATTTCCTATGACTAACAGGAGACAAAGCTTTGTTTTCTGTTCTAAGCAGAGAATTTTGTATGCAATGGAATGAAGCTTTAACACACTGCAATAAAAATACTCTATGTGATCAAACAAGGAACAATATAGGGAATACAAATCAAGAAACATTTCCCAAACAGCGGTCAGTTTCTCTGGCACTGTCTAGGTCAGCTTTCTCAAGAAAATGTTGAAATGTTGTCGCTAAAGAAAATTTCTAGTTTCTAGCTCCTCCTTCAGTCCTCACTCCTACAAATCACCAAGATACACAGACTTCTTTTTTGTTTTAAGCAGAAATCTTTAATATGTAAAGGAAAATGGCTGATATGCGGAAACAAAAGTACATACTCACTGAAGCAAGAAAACAATACAAAGAATACAAACAAAGAAATGTGCCTTTGCAACATAGCAACCAATTATTTAGAACAGTCAGTATGAGCAAGCTTCTCAGAGAAACTGTGAAATTTATTCTTTTCCTTATAAATAATAATTTTAGTTTCTAACTCCACCCCCTCCCACAGGCAGTTAATCTCTTCAAAATCCTATCACTCTCCAAGAGACAAAGCTTTGCTTTCTGTCCTAAGCAATACTTTTAAAATGCAAGGGAAAGAAACTTTCACACACTGCAATAAAATACATAATGCAGTCAAGTATGAAAACAACACAAGGAATACATTACACCAAAGATTTTGCACTACCCACAAAGCAGTCTATTCCATGACTGAACGTGAGTGAGCTTTCTCAGGAAAAAAAAATTAAAATTTTTATTTTCCCCTAAAATAACAATTTTAGTTTCTTCCTACTCCCTCAGGTAACCGATAAAACTTTTTCAATTCCTATCATTTCAAACTTATCTCTCAGTTCCTCTGTATTGGGGATGTCCCTGACTTTTGGCTCAAAATTTTTCTTTGCCCTTCTTCAAATAAGTGATTTTTTGCAAAAAGGTGGTGGATTTCAGTCAATAAATAATGACTACCCTTAAACCTTCATAATTCTTTTATCTCTGAAAATAACAGTAATTCAGGTCCTGCTAGTCTGTCCCCTTTAAGCTTAGTAGTACTAAAATTTAAAAAAAAAACTGCCTGATTTGGGGCTTTTGTCCATAATTATTGTTGTATTTGTTCTTGACTCTGGAGGTAAGAAGTCAAGAGCTTTGCTCACAGTCAGACAGCTTTTTTTCTGTTCTAAGCAAAGACTTTAATATACTAGAGATAAGGATAAATAAATGCAAATAAAGACATTTACCTTTTCAACACAGCCATCTATTCTGTGACAGTCTAAGTGACCATTCTAAGGAAAAAGTACAGTTTTGTACCTACCATAAATGTAGATGTCCGATAGATATGCAACTGCAGTCATAACATATGGGTTGTCCTGCCTCAGGCAGCCCTTGGTCGGCTGGAATCCAAAGTCTGGGTCCGACGTTGGCTGATGTCGCATTTCTCTCCGACGTCAGAGCGGCTGGAGTACATAAGCATCAGCCGACGCCATTTTCTTCAGTGTTTCTTGCCCCATATGCCAGGTGCTCTCCAAGGAAGGCTGTAATCAAATTGGAAGACAAAAACAGGATTCCAGACAAATAAGTAAGCAATAAACAGATACACCATAACATATCCAGCTAAGAGAAACAGGGATAGGAGTGGACCCAAGGCATAGAGGGGAATGGAGGGAGGGAAAATCCGACTGCAGCTGCATATCTATCGGACATCTACATTTATGGTAGGTACAAAACTGTACTATGTCCTTCAAGAATGCAACTGCAGTCATAACATATGGGTTGAATACCATAGCTTAGCTGGGGGAGGAGGAATGCTCTAGGAAAGAGATGGTGTGGCAATCAAACCCTGCAGGACTGCCGAAGCAAAGCCTGCTCTGGATCTGGAATATAAAGGGAGATTGTAGTGTTTGGAGAATGTATGCACAAAGCTCCATGTAGCAGCTTCTAGAATGTCTTTTGTAGGCACCCCTCTTAAGAATGCTGTAGAGGTGGCTGTAGCTCTGGTGGAGTGTGGTCTGACATTGGCTGGAACATTCTTCCCATGGAAGGAATAACAAAATCTGATGCAATGTCCAATCCATTTTGAAATAGTCTGTTTGGAAATTGCTTTTCCTTGTACTCCAGGGGCGCAAGCTACAAAAAGCTGATCAAACTTCCTACTGGTCTTGGTTCTGTCCAGGTAGTAGCAAAGTTGTCTGTGAATGTCCAAGGTATGCAACAGTCTTTCCCCTTTGCTCTCAGGATTGGGGAAGAAAGTAGGCAGGTGAACAGCTTGATTTAAAGAAACCCTAGATACCACCTTTGGCATAAAAGTAGGGTTGGTTCTTAAGGAGACCCTGTCTCTGTGAAAGATTATGAACGGTGGTGTTGCCATTAGGGCCTGTAGTTCCGAAACCCTTCTTGCTGAGGTAATTGCCAACAGGAAAGCTGTCTTCCATGATAAAAATTGTAAGTCCACTGAAGCTGCTGGCTCAAAGGGAGGTAGAGTCAGTTTTTCTAGGACAAAGTTGAGGTCCCAAGCTGGCACTGGAGCCTTTCTTGGTGGCTTAATGTTCTTGATTCTCCTGAGGAATTGCCTTAACAGAGGATGTGAAAACACAGGTGGATCAGTGTTATATCTAGCTGAGATAGCTGAAGCGTGTATCTTTATGGAAGAATATGAGAGTCCATTCTGTAGCATATCTGCCAAATATTCCAGGATGAGTGGGATATTCAATAATGATGCATCATGTCCCTTGCTGGTATTCCAAATACTGAATCTCTTCCATTTTGCTAAGTAAACCTTTCTGGTGGATGGTCTTCGAGCTTCTGTTAATATCCGCTGGACTTCCTTGGAGAGAGATAGATTGAGGTTATTCATGGGATCTCCCAGGCTGTTAGCTGCAGTGTCTGAAGGTTTGGATGCACTGTTTTGAAGTTGTGCTGAGTCAAAAGTAGGGGCCATTGGGGAAGGGCCCACTTTTTGTTGTGACATATGCTCCGTAGTAGTGGGTACCAGTGTTGTCTTGGCCAGTCTGGAGCTATTAGGATCCCCTTGGGCCTCTCTGCTTTGATCTTTAGTAATACTGTGGTCATCAGTGGCAGAGGTGGGAATGCATAGATTTTTAGAAAGTTCCAGTTGAATGAAAGAGCATCTATTTTCCAAGCTTGTGGATGGTATGTCCTTGAACAGAATTTTTGTAGATGATGGTTGAGGCGGGAGGCAAATAGGTCTACTTCTGGCCTGCCCCATGTCGAGGTGAGTTGTGTGAAGATTTTCGGATGTAACCTCCACTCGTGTGGATCTATGAAATTCCTGCTTAGGCTGTCCGCCAGCACATTGTCTTTGCCTGGAACAAACTGGGATTGCAACTGTATGTTTAGGCTCAGTGATTTTTCCCAAAGATTCATTGTCAGTCTGCAAAGGGGGGTAGGAATGGGTGCCCCCTTGCTTGTTTATGTACCACATCACAGTGGTGTTGTCTGTCCGTATCAGTAGATGGCCTTGCTGAAGTTGTTGTCGAAAGGCCTCGATGGCATGCATTACTGCCAGCATTTCCTTTTGGTTTATATGCAGATGTGTTTCCTTTGGAGACCATTGTCCTTGTATACATCTGCCCTCCATGTGAGCCCCCCATCCAAGGTCTGAGGCATCTGTGGTCATGGTCTGTGTTATCTGAGGTTTTTTGAATGACATACCTGTGTTTGCCTGGCTTACCGAGGCCCACCATAGGAATTCCTTTTGTAGGCATAGAATGAGCAGTATGGTTGTCTCTAGGTTGTTGCTGTGCTGAGACCATAAGTTTTTTAGGTACCATTGAAGCTTTCTCATGTGTAGTCTTGCTAATGGAACCAGGAGAATGCAGGATGCCATGTAACCCAGGGCCTGTAGGAATCCCCTTGCAGTCATCTGGGTGAGTTTTGCCAAACCTTTGAAATAATGAGTTAACTTCTCTTGCTTGTCTTCTGTCAGGTAAGCCATTTGAGAGGCTGTGTCTAGATTGGCTCCTAAGAAGGTAATTTGCTGGGATGGCTAAAGTCTTGACTTTTGGAAGTTGACTGTGTATCCCAGAGCCTGTAGCAATTGTATGACATAGTTCAAGTTTTTTGTCAAAATCAATTTGTCGTCTGCTTGTATGAGGCAGTCGTCCAGGTATGGGTAAATTTGGATCCCCTGGAGCCTGCAATGAGCAATTACTGAAGCCAGGCATTTTGTAAATACTCTGGGTGCAGTAGATAAGCCAAATGGCAATGCTGAGAATTGATAATGCTCTGGCCCTGCAAGAAATCTGAGGTATCTTCTGCAGCTGTGTCTGATAGGGACATGCAGGTATGCCTCCTTGAGGTCCATAGTAATCAGCCAAGACCCCTTGCCCAACATGGGAAGGAGTTGCTGTAGAGTCAGCATTTTGAACTTTGGTACTATGAGAAAAGTGTTTAATGCGGACAAATCCAGTTTTGGTCTCCATTGAGTTTCTTTTCTTGGAACAAGGAACAGTCTTGAGTAAAACCCCTGGCCTTGTTCTTGTTGTGGAACTCTTTCTATTGCTTTGATCTGAGCAAGCAGAGAAATTTGCTTGATAGCCTCTGCCTTCTGGTTTTGTGGTAGGTTTGGCATGCCTTGTTTTCTTGGTAAGGTATGAAAGTGGAACCTGTAACCTTGGTCTATAATGTCCAAAATCCATTTGTCCTTTGTCAATCTGTGCCAATTGTCTGAAAACAGAGATAATTTTCTGCCCAAGGGAGCTTCTATTTGCTCCTTGGTCAGCGGAAGTAGAGGAAAGTCATTGAGATTGTCCCTGTGGGGCAGGGGAGACCCCTGTGTCACTTCTTTGGTTTGCTGGTTGCCATTGTCGTCCCCTGTAAGAACCTCTGTATTGTCCTCTTCCTCGGCCATGCCTGCTTTTACCCCTTTGAAATCTTTCAGGATTAGAAAAGGACCAGTTTTTAGAAGGCCAATTCCTGCTGAATCTGGGTGGCTGAACCTGGAGGAAATCTTTGACTGTCTGAACTGATTTTGCTTTTTCCTCGATGGACTTTAACACATCTTTAGGATTAGTACCAAAAAGCTTGCTCTTTTCCAAAGGTGCATCAAGAAGTTTTGCCTTAACATGATCTGGTAGAGGTTGTTCTTTTAACCATGCATGTCTACGAATGACCGCCCCTGTCATAGCTGCCCTACATGAAGCTTCCAATGCATCATATCCACACTGCAGAAAGTGATTGCTGACTTGCTGAGAATTATGTACAGCTTCCTGCAAAGACTTCCTGTCTAAAGGTTCAGGAGAGGCCAATGTTTTCTGTAAATCATCTAACAGGTAATCCTGATATTGAAACATATGAAAGAGGCAATTCAGAGCTCTCATAGATAAAGTAGTGGAGGTGTAGACCTTTTTCCCCCATCTCTCTAATGACCTAGCTTCCCTGTTGGAAGGCAAGGGATTTTTGGAGGTGGATGCTGAAACCCCTTTAGGTCCCTGAGAAATAGTTTCTAAATCAACAGCATGAGCCCTAAAGAAATGAGAATGTGTTTCTGGGACCCAATAATATCTGTCTGGCTTGGCTGGGGCAGGAAGAAGAGTATCCGGGGTAACACTGGAGTCAGAGTATAGGTCATCCAAAACATCAAGCACAGGAGGTATAGCCAGGGGCCTGTGTTGGGGCTTTTTAAGGAAGGTTCGAAGGTGCTTTCTGGAATCAGAATATTCCTGGCCTTGCCACTTAAAATGTTCCCTCATGGTATGCAGAACTTCCCCAAAAGAAATATCCTCAGGAGGGGAGGCCGAGGGGATGGAATCCTCTGCATCCGAGTCCTCATAGGTCTGGAAGGGCTCTTCCTGGCCATCAGAGTGAACAGAGTCCTCAGAATCTTCATCTGAAGGGATAGGGTCAGAGGGTTCAACCCTGGGCCTCTTTATCAGGAGGAGGCTGGGATCCTCTCTCAGGATGGGCCTGTGAACCTCTAATCATGGAAATTAAGTCTGCGGCCATAGTCATGATTTGTGTTTCAGGTGCAGGCTGAGGTAAGGCCTTAGCAGTAAGGTGCTTGGTCTTGCTGGCTGCCTTAGCACGTGTGTAGGCCTTAATAGACATGGCCATAGGAGGCCTAGCTGCTCCACGTGCAGGAGTGACCTTAACTACAGCAATGGTCTCGGACATTTCCTCGGTTTCAGTATCCGGAGGAAAATCTATAACTGGCGTCGGTGTGGCCTCCAGTATCGGAGGTGTCGGTAAAGCGGTGTCATCGGTTCGGAGTGGTGAAATAACCGTCTCAGGGGGAACCGGAGCACTTGCGGTAGGTTTTGGCGTGGAGTTGGTGGAAGACGCGGGCCAAGGATGTCGGTCCCGGTCTTTTCGTTTCTTAGGAGTCTGCGATGTCGGAAGTTCCGACGGCATTGTATAAGCAAATTTATCACCGAAAAAGTCTTCAGCGAACCCCGCCCGGCACCTAAGAGTGCGCTTATTGAAGCGAGCACAGGCGACACAGGCCGAGACGTCGTGGTCTGGGCCAAGGCAAGGAAGACAGTAAGAGTGGAAATACTTATGAGGTATTTGTTTACCACAAGACAGACAATTGTTAACTTTTTCAGTAATTTCTGACATCGGCTGAGGCAAGAAAGGTCCCCAACGGGGTACTTAGCTTTTGATGACTTGGATTCAAGAATACAGGAGCTGACCGACCGGCACTTGCGAACTGCTTCTGCTTCGGGCACCGCGCGGCAAGAAAGACTGAAGAAAATGGCGTTGGCTGATGCTTATGTACTCCAGCCGCTCTGACGTCGGAGAGAAATGCGACATCAGCCGACGTCGGACCCAGACTTTGGAATCCGGCCGACCGAGGGCTGCCTGAGGCAGGACAACCCATATGTTATGACTGCAGTTGCATTCTTGAAGGACATCCTTGGGATGTTTTATTTTTCCTTCATGTAAAAAAATTGGGTTTTATACTCCTTCAGTTCACAAACAGGTTATTAGGCTTTTCTACTTCATATCACTTACCAAGAGTCAAAGCTTTGTGTTTTGTTTTAAGCAGAATTTTTAACAAGCAAGGGAAATAGACTTTAGCACACTACACTAAAATAACACTACAATCAAGCAAAAAAAAAAACAAATGTATGGAAGACAAAACAAGAAATCTATCTTTCTTATGCAGTAGTTTATTTTATGACAATGTCTGCATGCTTGGGTTTTCTTGGTAAACCTTTGAAATGGTTCTTTTTTCCTTACAAAAATAAAAATAAAAAAGAAGTTATGCATTCGCTATAACATTCCATCTGTGTTGTCCATTTTCATTCTTCCTCAAACCTGTGGGTTTGGATCTGATCCTCGGATCTGACTCAGCTGTAGCAATAGCTAGTGGCAACCAAAAATCTCGAGCTCTCCCATTACCCATAATGCACCCTTGTAAGTTGCCTCAGATCTTGTTTGCTACTAGATACATAAATATATATATATATATATATATATATATATATATATATATATATATATATATATATATATATATATATATATATGGGTCTACTTCAAAAGAAGGAAAACCCACTTACCTGAATCTCTAAACACGGAGATGACTTCAAGAAACCACAGTTTAATAAACCCTCATAGCACTGATAACAAACTCAGGGAAACTAACAACTCATTCATTTATACAAAAAATACACACAGAAGCAAATCGCATCCACCCATGTGCGGGGGGGGGGGGGCTTTGCCCCCTGACTCCTCCTAACTAAATGTACCAACTCCGAGATTGCACTACAGTGGGGAAAGGGGCAAAGTTTACCAAGGTGGCCAAGTGGTTCCTATCCCACAGTAACTTTCTGGTGTTCCGAGTGTTGTTAAAAAAAAGCTATGTCATACCATAATGTTCCATCTGTGTTGTTAGTCTTCATCTATTCTTGACTGATGGGTTACAGTTCCAATCCTCAGAACCAGTCCAGCCATTCTATTGCTCACGTCAGCCAAAAATCTCTTGAACAGTAAGTCTACCCACAATTCCCCTCTCCAGATTACCTCAGATTGAGTTTGCAAAAGACAAAAAGACTGAATAATAAAAGTCAGAAACGTTGTCCAAGGCACCCGTAATGATAAGAACCCAGGACAGGGTATCTCTCCCCACAAGAAACCTAAAGAAGGGGGGCAGGCGGGAGGGACGCAAGAATAGATAAAGATCAACAACACAGATGGAACATTATAGTAAGACATAACTTCTTTAGCTGGTGTTGTCAATCTTCATCTATTCTTGACTGATGGGACAGAGTCCCCAGCTACCTTGTATCCTAGGAGGCCTTATGGAAGGAGATTCCTGAGCACCACAGAACCAAAAGATGCTCTCCCCCTGGAGACCATATCCAATTTGTAATGCATGATAAAGGTATGACGCTTAGCCCAAGTTGCAGCCCTGCACATTTCCGACATGGAAGTTTTGGAATGGAAGGCAGCAGAAGTCGCCACTGATCTAGTAGAATGTGCCTTGACTGGTTTTGGGGGTTTCATATTCAGATTTGTGTAGATGAAAGATATATAGTCTGTCAACCACCTGGAGAGAGTTACTTTGGACATGGATCTGCCTATAGTTGTGCTAGCAAAGAATACAAACAATTGTTCAGATCATCTAAACTGTTTAGCTCTATCTAGGTAGAACTGCAACTACCTGTGTACATAGAGAAGGTGAAGGCAGTACTCTCTTTTGTTAGAATAATTTGGGAAAAATATAGGCAAGTCTATAGACTGATTGATATTAATCTCTGAAATCACCTTAGGAAGAAAGGTTGGATTTGTCCCGAGTGACACTCTATCTTTATGGAATATTAAGTAAGGAGCTTTAGAACATAGGGCTTGTAATTCAGAGACTCATCTCGCCAAAGTAACAGCTACGAGAAGTAACGTCTTCCAGAAAAGGAACTTTAAATCACAGGTAGCTGCTGGTTCAAATGATGGTGCTGTAAGCAATTGTAGTACTAGAGTTAGATCACAAGGTGGGACAGGATCTTTAAAGGGAGGCTTTAAGCGTATTTTACCCTTTAGGAAAACCTTGCAAAGTCTGTGGGAAATTAAAGGCTGGTCTCCAAATCCAAAAGGAAAATGTGAAATTGCTGCTAAGATAACTCTGACTGTAAAAGCACAAGCTCCTTTATTAAAGTTGGTTACTAGGAATTCCAGGATTTTATCTACTGGTGCTGAAAAGGGGTCAAGTCCATTGTCAGAGGACCAAATAGAAAATCTCTTCCATTTGCTTAGGTAGAGAGTCCTGGTGAATTGTTTATGAGATGCCAACAAAATGTACCACTTGGAAGAAGGTATGCCATTATGCCTGGTAACTATCGGATGTGGAGGAAGGAAGCTGTTAGCCTGAGAGTCTGAGGACTGGGATACACTAGTCCCTGGGGATGGGACAGGAGATCCAGAACTGGGTCCAGAGTCTATGGGCGGTAGAGCAGATAAGGCCAAAGGAAGGGAAACCAAATCTGTGAAAACCAATAAGGAGCAATGAGGATCAATTTGCTTCTCAACCGAGATGTTTTCTTGAGAAATAATGGAATTAGAGGGAAGTTGGGAAAGGTATAGAGTATACCCTGGGGCTAATCATGGAGGAGTGTCCCTGGGGGACTTCCCCTGAGGGGGAATTAGGGCAAAGTAGCTTCTGCAGTTGTTGCTCAGGGATAAGGCAAACAGGTTGCAGCAAGGCTGGCCCCAACAAAGAAAAATCTCCTTCATTGCTGTGGAGTTCAGAGACCACTCGTGAGGCATGATAACGCACCTGCTCAATTTGTCCGCAATTACATTGGAAGTCCCCGTGATGTGCTTTGCTATCAGAAACTGGTTGGACGATATGGCCCAATGCCACACTAGAAGGGCTTCTCGACACAATGGGTAGGACTTGATTCCCAGTTTGTTGATGTACCACACCAATGAAATGTTGTCGGACTGAATAGCTATCATCCCTGGAGGTAAGGCAGAATGAAATGCTTGCAATGCCAGAAGCACTACTCTTAGCTCCAGTACACTGATATGCAGATTGTCCTCAGAGGTGGAACAAGTACCCTGGACTGTCTTTCCGAAATAATGCCCCCCCCCCACCCCATCTGAGAAGCATCTGTGGTCACTACGGCTTTGGGCTAAGGGAAAACCAAGGGACAGCTTCAAAAAATCTCCTCTGAATGCATCCACCAGGTTAGATCGTTCTTGCATCGACTGGATATGAAAATTAAGTGGTCCATGGGGTGGGTTAGAATTGACCATTGGTTTGCTAGTAGCTATTGGAGACGCCTCATGTTAAATCTTGCTAATGGAACTAAAGTGATAGCAGCTGCCATGGAGCTCAGTGCCTGCAGAATCAGTTCAGAAGGTATCCTGTTTGAGCACAGTAGAGGATGAACCTGTGGCTGTATCGTCTGCAACCTGTGAAGGGCAAGTGATGCTATGCAAAAAGAAATGTTGAGATGAGCTCTGATAAATTCCATGTCCTGGGTGGGGTCTAACTGGAATTTTGCAGAGTTGACTGTTACGCCCAATCAGTGGGATAGGTGCAGGATGAAGTCCGTGGTCTGTTGTAGCAGGGATCTATATTAGAACATCAAATATTTAACAGTTCAAATCACTAAAGGTCAGCCTTTAGTGATTGAACTGTTAAAACATTGAATGTTCAGAAAAAAAAAATAAAAACAAAAAAAAAACTAAATGGTGTAAGCAGGGGGGCAAGCCCCCCTGCACCCCACCCCACCCGCTACTTAAATATACCAACTCTGAGACCATACTACATTGAAGTAAACAGAAATCTCCCCTTATGGAGCTTTCCATTTACTTGTTTGATGTTCTGCAGTTTCACTATTCTCGTGTCGACAATGTCAGATTTGACATTGTCGGCTTTCGAGAATTTAATATAGACCCTTGCCTGGAGGGAGCAGAGAGGAGCCAGTCATCTAGATAGGGAAACACTCGGAATCTGTGCAGTCTCAAGTGAGCTGTGACCGCTGCCATACATTTATTGAACATACTGGGGGCTATGATGGGCCAAAAGGCAGTGATCTGAACTGGAAATTACTAATTTATGTGGTAATATGTGTCTTGAAAGTGAACACAGCACATCCAATCATCGTTCTATAAGAAAGGGAAAATAGACTGAACCGTGACCATTCGGAATTTTGCTTGTTTGATGAATTTTTTTAGAATACTGAGATCCAAAATTGGTCTCCTATCCCCTGTTTTCTTTGAGACTAAAAAGAATCTTGAGTAAAAACCAGATTTTAATTGGTCTGGTGGGTCTTCCTGGATGACTCTTTTTTCAGGCAGCTTTTGAATTTCTATTGCTGCTTGAACTCTCTGACTGGTTGGAACATTGGGAAGTCTTGCAGGGATTCTCAGATAGAAGGTGAAGGGACTGGTAATCATCCTTAGCACCTAGACATCGGTGGTCATGCATCACCAGGCATTTGGGTGCAATGATCTTCTTCAGACTGCTTCCAGAGGTAAGCAATTGGGCTCCCTTTCAGGAATGCTGATAGGGTTGACCAGAGAACATATCTCTGGAACCCTGATTATGCGGACCACCCCTGCATCTGGGATGGCATCTTCCACTATAACTCCCCTTCTGCCCCAAGAGGAGTCCGAGCCATGTGTGTCCTGGAAAGGCTTCTGGGATTTCTTTTACCACTCCTCTGATTCCTGGAATAGGATCGTTGGAGGAGTGGAAAAACGTATGCCCGCAGAAGACTAAGTCTTTCCATCCTTTTCACACCTGGACAGAGTTTCCTTTACTTTGGGACCAAACAAAGAGAACCTGTCAAAGGGGGCATCGATGAAGGAAGACTTGAATGGTTCCACAAACTCGCACAGGAGCATCCAAGCGTGTCTCCGAATTGCAACACCTGAAGCTGCTCTCCTCTCTGGCTGCATGTGCAATGAGCCTCATGGATGAGTTCGAGATTGACTCCCGTGTAGCTAGTTGGGAGGCCACTTTTTCATGGACCCCTCAGCCACAGCTCCCACCACGGTATCGGATAGCTCCTTGATCAGATCCCTTTGGAGCCTAGTGAAGTGTGCCATGAAGTTCAAGGACCTGATGGAGAAGGTCAATAATGCATAGACCTGCTTCCCACATCTGTTCATCTTCCTGGACTCTTGGTTTGGGGGATGGACAATAGAACTTTCCTTGGCTAGTTCTTTTCTCGTAGCAGCCACTACCACCATTGCATCTACTACCAAGCCTTTAGCCCAATGTGGTTGGTCCTCTGGGGCGGTAAGTATCTTTTCAGGTCTCTGGGGGACTGATTCCACAGAATCAGGAGCCTTCCAAGCCCAATGAGCAATTAGTTTAATTAAATCGTCAGGAGGTGGGGTCACCCAGGAGGTAGATGGGTGGGCACCAAAGGCCTGCAAGTATACAGATTCCTCCCAGGATGGATCTTTGGATTTTAAATCACCCCTCTGTTTTAGGATCTCCGGAATGTCTCCAAAGGAGACGTCTTCTGGGGGTGACCATGGGAAACCCTACCCTTCATCGAAATCTATGTCCTCTGTGAAAGATTCTTCTGGAGAATCGAGATGTTTCCTCTTGCACAATTTCTTCCAAGGGGGGTCTTCAGTGGGAACATCTGAGGAGGACTCGGAAGAGGGAGTACCTTTATAAAGGCAAATCTTGCGACTGTGATGCTGGCTGACCAAGGGTAGAGGTTGGTGGCCTGACTGAAGAACCTGGGGTCACAGGGGAAGACTCCACTAACCCAGTTGCCACATGAGAAAAAGCAGTGGCTAAGGCCCTTTCCATAGTCTGAAAGGCAGGACCCCCTGAGGAGGGATGGGAGCCAGGAACCGAGACTGACAAACTCAGAACCAGGGTCACACCCTGCCCCGAGAGCCCCACCTGACAGACCAGAACCAAGGTAGGGTCCACTGCCGCTGTATCTGTATGGGATAATGACAACTCCATAGAAATGCTTGGAGATGACAAGAAACCTCCATGCTTGGCAGCAAAGACATGGTCCTGGGCACCTGACAGTGCTGATGACACTGAGAGGGTCAGAGCCAGACTCAGTGTCAAGGACAAATCTGTAGTCAGCACCAAAATCATTTGAATCTGGGATGTCGGAGCCGATGGCTCTAAAACCTGCACTGTGGTTAGAGGAGGAGAATAATTGGGTGGGGACAGAGAAAAAAACACCTTCTCCGGAAGGGAGAGGGGGCTGAACAGAAGAGGGAAGACCCCAGGCTGCCAAAATCTGGTCCACCAACCTGACAACATCCATCTCCAAAAAACTTCTGGTGGAGCGCATCACAAAGGCTAAAAGAGACTCAGGTCTCTCTATAAATGCACTAGGTAATTGTCCATGGAAAGGGTTTAAAGATGGCGAATAGGTAGAAATTCACCCCAGGGTTAACACCAGAGGCTCTACTCGACAGAGGCACTGTGAACTAAGGTTAGGTGGTACTATGCCAGGGTAATCTTATGGCTGGGCTTGTAAAGGCCCCAGGGCCATTAGCCTAGTACACACCTATGAACCTGGGTTCTGGGCCTGTTGTGCCATGGGGAAACAGTCGGCACCTAAATTGAAGCCATAGATGTGGTCAGAGCCATAGAACTAGGACTCTGAGCCACAGACATAGCCAGTTTAGAAGGCACTGAAGAACTTTTTGATGGAGACTTTGACCATTCTGATAGTTTTGGAACCTTGGATTTCAGTTCCATGGAGGAACCCTCAAAGGCATGCTTGTGCTTTTTAACGCTTAGTGTCGAAGGGGATGATGGCACTGAGAAAGAAGACTTAGAGCCAGAGGCCAGCAGAGACTGGTAGGCCTTGGACAAGTCTTCCTCAAAAGGGGCCTTAAGGAGCCCCTTGAGGATCAGTTTATTTTTTTTATCTCTGCCAGGATTCTATTACTGAAGCCCTGGCAAATGGAAAAATCAACACTCAAGTGAGGAACATCCAAACAATACACACATTTTTCGTGATTGTCTGACTTTGGCATTTTTCTGCCACACTCAGTACATTGTCTAAAACCTCTGGTAGAAGATTTTAGTTTCTCTGCCATATCTATCAAGCTCACACAGAAAGAAACACACAGAAAAGAAAGAAAGTCTACTAATGATGGCAGGAAGGTTACCACACAGTAAAATAGAAAAGGGACTACCAGCGATGGTAGGGGTAAAGAAAACTACCACTGGTAAGAAGAAATTACAGACTAAAAGGGTAGACCAGACACTCAACAAGAAAAAACTATTAAGTAAATAGTTCTAAAACAATTAGAAAGTACTTAGCTACGAGAGAGTTGGCTGAAGTGTCTTATTCGCAATAGCGGCAAATGAGATCTGAGGTAATCTGGAGAGGGTAATTGTGGGTAGACTTATTGCTCGAGAGATTTTTGGCTGATGTGAGCTATAGAATGGCCAGATCACTTCTGACGATCGGAACCATAACCCATCAGTCAAGAATAGATAAAGATTGACAACTTCAGATACTGCAGTTTTGGCAAAGTCGTCCCAGTGTTTAGAGATTCAGGTAAGTGGGTTTTCGTTTTTCTCAAGAAGACCTGTATATATATATATATATATATATATATATATATATATATATATACACACACACACATATATATATATATATATACATACACACACACTCACTCACACACACACGTCTGTATGGGTCTACTTTCAAATAACGAAATACCATATTACCGAATTTCAAATTATTAAGACGATAATGCAGAATATTTAAAAGACTAAAAGTTTAAAAGAGCCAATACCTTAATATTGAAAATGAAGTTCTGTATGATTTGGCTTGTTTTACTTGTATTATGATAGTATTATAGTGAATGTTATATGTTTAGATATTTAAAGGGAATAACATTTTATTTTTGTATATAAGTTTTACTTTTGAAAGATAAAACTTTCAGCATTTATATTACAGATAGTAATGTCTGAAAGAAACATTAGAGATGTTAGAAAGGTTTTTACTGTTTGTTAAATAGAAGTGGTCAGCAAAGGAATAATGAGTATTTGTGCTTACAATTTTAGTTCAGATAAATACATACTAATCCAATGTGTTTCTTATTTTCCATTGTTTTCGCATGGTTAAAGGCCCATGAAGTTGTTAACATTTCCTGTACAGGCGTACCCAACCGGGCAGTTCACGTGGACATGTTTCCTAAATGTAGTGCAATCTCGGAGTTGGTCTATTTAATATGCAGGGAGTGTGGGGGGTGCAGGGGGGCACAGCCCCATGCAAAAACATAAAAATAAAATACATTATGGTTTCTGAGTGCTGGGCGATGGACGTGATGTAGGCCAGTTTGATTCTGCAAACCTGGTAAAGCGAAACTTAGTTAAGTCATGTTATACTTCCTGGTGAGTTGATTATGACTTATCAGATGTTGGAATGGTAGGTACTGTACATTTTTAAAGGGATAGGTTGTTATTTCTAGGTTTTGGTCTCAGTTTATACATTTTTGGTATTGTGTGGTTCGCTATTTTGAAGTTTCAATATTTTGATTTTTTGTCATGTTCATCTCGATAATTTTAAATTCGGTAATATGGTATTGTGGTATTTGAAAGTAAATCTGTATATATATATATATATGTATATATATATATATATATCTATATATATATATATATATATATATATATATATATATATATATATATATATATATATATATATATATATATATGGATTCCTATTACAAGAAATAGAAGTTATGTCCTTACCATAACGTTCCATGTGGAGTGTTCATCTCGCCTTTGTTCTTACACCTGGGTTCGGAGCCGATCCTCGGCTCCGTGTCGGCCGCTTGACAAAGCTCTGCATCGAGAAGAAGCTCGAGACCAACCTAACTCCCACAATCCCCCTCTGCCTTTACCTCAGATCTAGTTTGCAAGCAAACCAGCAGAGAACAGAAGAGAGCATAACACTTTCATACCAACAACAAACACGTATTTACATAGTACAACAACTGCTCAAGGCAGAAGCAGGAGAACAAACCAGGCACCTAAATTGGACGTTCTTCCTGAGGGAGGGAGGGTGGGAATGTAAGAACAAAGGCGAGATGAACACTCCACATGGAACGTTATGGTAAGGACATAACTTCTATATGTGAGAGTGTTCAATCTCGCCGTTTGTTCTTACACCTGGGTAGCGTCCCTAGCTCCGTGTTCCTGAGGAACTCAAGGGAGAACCTTCCTGAGCACAGTGGAACCAAAGGTTGCCCTGTCCCTAGAAATCCTATCCACTTTGTAATGAGAAATGAAGGTATGTGGTTTAGACCAAGTAGCAGCCGCACAAATAGTGTCTAACGGTAGGCGAGCTGCATGAGCCAGGGATGTAGATACTGATCTTGTAGAGTGCCCTTTGGGCTTGACAGGTAAAGTTTGCTCAGAGGCAGTGTAGACAAAAATAATACAGTCAGTAAGCCATTTAGACAAGGTTCGTTTTGTAACCGCCATACCCATCTTGTTGTCTGAGAAGGCCACAAAGAGCTGGTCTGTTTTCCTGTGATCCTTTGTTCTGTCCAAGTAAAATCTGAGTTGTCTATGAACGTCTAACTTATGTAACATATATTCCAATTTATTGGAGTGATTCTTGAAAAATGTGGGCAATTCAATGGACTGATTAATATTATTAACGGAGCAGACTTTGGGAAGAAAGGATGGATTAGTGCGAAGAGAAACTCTGTCAGGGTGAAAAATCAAAAAAGGATGTTGAACTGAAAGAGCCTGAAGCTCCGATACCCGCCTGGCCGATGTGATAGCCACCAGAAAAAGGGTCTTCCATGACAAATACTTCAAAGGACAGGACGAGGCTGGTTCAAAAGGTGGTAGCATCAGCTGAGACAAAAGAAGGTTCAAGTTCCAAGGTGAAGTAGGAGTTCTAACTGGAGGTCTAATGTGGAAAGATCCTTTTAGAAAAGCCTTACAAAGCCTGTGAGCCATAATAGGAGCTCCACTTTCTCCCACATGAAAGTTTGATATGGCATCTAATTGCACACTCAAAGTGGCAGGAGAAGCCCCTTGGTGGAACAATTCGGTCAAAAACTCCAAGACCTTATTCAGAGGAGCTACTAAGGGATCCAGTTGTTGTGTAGTTGCCCAATGTACAAATCGCTTCCATTTACTGGTGTAAGTCCTCGTAGTGGATGCTTTATGAGAAGCCACCAGGATATTTTGAACTGCAGGAGATAGAAGATCAGACCTGGCTAAGAAGGGAAGCGGAGCAGCCAAGCTGCTAGTTTGAGGGAGAGAAGCGACGGGTGGAGAGCCCCTGACGAATGGGTCAGCAGATCCGGCTCTGGGTCCAGGATCCAGGGTTCCCGCATTTGGTGTGCTAGAAGAAAGGGAAACCATATTTGACAAGGCTAGAATGGGGCAATGAGGATAATTGTCCTTTGCAGGTTGCTGGCTTTCTGTAGAAATTTCGAAATCAGGGGAACAGGAGGAAAAGCGTACAGGAGACCCGGGGGCCAATCGTGAACCAGAGCGTCCCTTGGGACTTCCCCTGGAGGGGGTAATAGGGCAAAATAGCTCCTGCATTTGGCGTTCATTGGAGACGCAAACAGATCGCAGGAAGGCTGGCCCCACTTGCGAAAAATCTCCTTCGCAACTGACTGTTTGAGGGACCACTCGTGAGGTAACAGGATGGCTCTGCTCAACCTGTCCGCTATGACGTTGGATAACCCCGGGATGTGCGTTGCTATCAGAAAGTGACCCGTGGACTCCGCCCATTGCCAGATTCTCATGGCCTCTCTGCATAGTTGGTAAGACTTGGTTCCCCCTTGCTTGTTTATGTACCAGACTACAGACATGTTGTCCGTCTGGACTGCAATTGTCCCTAGAGGAAGAAGGGGAGCAAAGTGTTGCAACGCTAGGAACACTGTCCTCAACTCCAGAACACTGATATGCAGATTGTATTCCAAATTGGTCCATTCGCCTTGGACTGTCTGTCCCTGAAAGATGCCCCCCCACCCTATCAGGGAAGCGTCCGTGGTCACTGTTGCTGTTGGAGTGGGTAGCACAAAGGGTCTTCCGTTGGAGAGATTGCAAGTTAGAAGCCACCAAGCCAGATGCGACTTGCATATGTTTGTGATGTAGATCTCGTGTGTCAGGGGTAGCTTTTGGAACGACCACTGTGCAAACAGAAGCCATTGAAGAACCCTCATATGCAGTCTTCCCAAGGGTATGGCAATGAGAGAAGCTGCCATGAGGCCCAAAACCTTCAGAACCAGTTTCGCTGGGGATTTTCTGGAAGAGAGAAGAAGAGATATATGATTTTGCAGGGATGCTATCCTTTCTGGGGGAAGCTTTATAATTAAGCACTGCGTATCCAATTCTGCTCCTATGAATGAGATATGCTGTGATGGCTGTAGTAAGGACTTTTCGAAATTTACGGAAATTCCGAGATGAACACAAAGCTGTAGTGTGTAATCCCTGGCCTGAATCAGTCGACGCTCGGTGGTGGCAGAAAGGAGCCAGTCATCCAGATACGGAAACACCTGGAATCCGAGGCGTCTCAAGTGAGACGCTACCACTGCCATACATTTGGTGAAGACCCTGGGGGCTGAGGTCAGACCAAAGGGCAGGGCTCGAAACTGAAAGTGACTGGCTCCCAGCCGGAAGCGCAAGTGATCCCTGGACGCCCTGGCCATTTTGATGTGGTAGTATGCGTCCTTTAGATCTATTGAGCACATCCAGTCGTCCTTCTTTAAGAATGGAAGGATCGATTGAAGCGTGACCATTCGGAACTTTTCTTTCTTGATAAAGGTATTGAGTTTGCTTAGGTCCAGAATTGGCCTCCAGTCCCCTGTCTTCTTTGGAACTAAAAAGAACCTTGAGTAAGTTCCGAATCCTCTTTGGTCCGCTGGGACTGGTTGGATGACTCTTTTTCTTAGCAGCTTTGAAATTTCTGTAGCTGCAGGGCCTCGCAGATGGGGCGGCACATCTGGAAGTCTTTTCTGTGGAATTGGGGGCAATAGAAAGGGAATTTTGTAGCCTCTGGTAACAACGCTTTGTACCCAATTGTCTGATGTAAGATTTTGCCAGGCCTGTGGGTACAAAGCTAGGCGACCCCCGACTGCCTCCAGAGCAGGACAGTCGGGCCTCCTCTCAGGAGTGCTGAAAAGGCTTCCCAGGGAGTGTATCCCTGTCACCTTGGTTTTGCGGACCCCCTCTGCCACCAGGGCGACGTCTTCCACCTCTACCCCCTCCTCTGCCTCTGGAGGGGGTATCACCCTGTGCGACCGGAAAAGAACCCTGGGGTTTTCGAAACCACATCTTTCCACCTCGTTGCCCCTTGGGGTACGGTCTGGATGGGGTGGAAAAACGGACTCCGACAGCAGACAGAGTCTTTCCCTCTTGCTCACACCGGGTAAGGGTCTCCTTTACTTTAGGGCCAAAGAGAGTGGCACCATCAAATGGGGCGTTAGTAAAGGAAGACTTGAAGGCTTCCGCAAATGAACATAAGCGCATCCAGGACTGCCTACGAAGAGCAATCGCTGAAGCTGCTGCCCTACTCGATCCTTCGGCTGCGTACGAGATCAGCCTCATGGATGAATTAACAATAGAAGTAAGGGTATTGAGATGTGCTGTGACCTTCTCCGAGACAGCAGCATCTGTAGTACCCTGGAGGGTATCTCCCAACTCTTTGATTAGATCCCTCTGTAGCCATGTAAAGTGGGTCAAATAGTTCAGGGATCGCATAGAAAAAGCCGCTGAACTAAAAATGCGCTTCCCATATCTGTCCATAGTCCTAGAATCTCTATTAGGTGGATGGACAGATGAGGAAGATTCTGACATCTCCTTCTTCGTGGCTGCTGCCACCACCATAGCGTCCACTGGCACTCCCTTTGTCAAATAAGCCTTATCTTGGGGGGCAGTAATAAATTTGTTAGGCTTCCTAGGGACTGGCTCCACCATGTCAGGTGTCTCCCACGCCCTTCGAGCAATCAGCTCCATTAACTCATCGAAGGGCGGAGTGACCCAGGAGGAGGAAGGGCGAGCACCGAATGCCTTCAGCAAGACTGACTCATCCTCAGAAGGGGGAAGGGATTGCCAATCACCTCTCTGCTTTAGGATCTCCAGGATGTCAGAAAAGGAGACATCCTCCGAGGGTGACTTTGGGTACCCCTCTGACTCATCTTAGTCAGTGTCCGATGTCAATGATTCTTGTGGAGAATCTAAGTGTCTCCTCTTACACAATCTTTTCCTCGGAACTTCCTCGGGGGGGGGCATCCGAAGAAGCCTCCGAGGAAGAGGGGGCACCCTCTAGGGGTGGCTGAGACACTGGTGCTCGACGCTTGGATGTAGCCGTGGGTGCAGAGGAGGATAACGGCCCTTTATGGGAAGTAGAAGCTGTATCTGCTGAAGTGGTTGTCTGAACAGACAACACCTTCCCCATGAGTTCGAAAGCCCCCGGGTCCCGAGTCGAGGTATCCCCCGGTTCCAAAGAAGTCGGAGGAATCCCCGAGACAGGTACCAAAGGCATCGAACCCGAGGACGGAGCCGAGTCGATCCAAGCCGAGGCCCCGAGAGGGAGTGTCGGAACCGAAACATCGGTTCGACTCTCGGTCCCGGAACCAAGGATGGATCTTCGGCTCCGAGACTCCAGTACTGGATCCGACGGAGTCGAGGTGAACGGTACCGACCGAAAAAGGGACGGCTCTGGAACCGAGGGCTCCACAATCAGCAGGTCAGCCTCTCCCGGCTCCGAAGACTGAATAGGCCTCGGAGGAGGAACAGGTGGAGATAAGGGAAGGCCTTCGAGTCTCGACACCAGCTGGGAGGAGACCGAGATGAGCTTGGACAAGGCCGTATTCTCCATCAATTTCTGCACCACGCGGTCCACATCGGTGTCGGAGAGGGGCCTGGAAGAACGCGTCGAAGGAATCGAAGACGGAGTCGACCTCAAAAGTGCAGGAGGAGGAAGCTCCGTCACCGGTTCCAAGACTCGAGGCTCGGTAACTGACAACAGTTCAACACTTGGCCCCGAAGTCTGTGGAACCGGTGATCGAACTTTGAATGAAGAGCTCGGAGCCGATGACTTGGGCTCCGACGTCTTCGATTCCTTCGAGGATTTAGATGCCTGGTCTGATGCATCCAGAGCCTCTTGGAAAGTAGGTTTTAGAAGACCCCTATCCATAAGTTTCCTGCTCCTATCTGTCATGACCCTTCCACTGAATGAATGACAGATAGAGCAGCCTTCCTGCAGATGGAGAGGGCCAAGACAGTAGAAGCAGGAACTATGATTGTCTGTGACAGACATCTTCTGTCCACATTGGCAACGTTTAAAGCCAGATTTAGCTTTTTCTGACATGGTAATAAATCCAGAAAACAGTATACAATCCTATAATTAATGTCAAATCCAGTGAATAAGTCAAAGCTAGTAAATAGTCAAATCCTGAAACTTAAGACACATCCAGTAGTCAAATCCAGTTAAGAGATAGTCAAATCCTGAATGGGGTAGGCCCCGAGGGAACTCAAAAGTATATAAAAGTATAAAAAAAACTTATATACGGAACCGAGAAACCCTCGATACACTACTCACACATACAAACACTCAATCTGAAATATTTGAATACAAAAAACTAATGAAAGAATTATAAGAAATAATCAATCTTAGCTTTCAGGTGGTCCGAGCTCATCAAAATGATGCGATCTTTGCAACGGCAAACTAGATCTGAGGTAAAGGCAGAGGGGGATTGTGGGAGTTAGGTTGGTCTCGAGCTTCTTCTCGATGCAGAGCTTTGTCAAGCGGCCGACACGGAGCCGAGGATCGGCTCCGAACCCAGGTGTAAGAACAAACGGCGAGATTGAACACTCCCACACTGTAAGTTCACTACTTCAAACTTGTAACAGGAAGTTTCACTTCTGCGAAAGTTCACTTTAACGAAAGTGAACTTTTGCGTAAGTGCACTTCACCAAAAACACCGCAGCACAGTGGAGGACATAAAAAACAAGCTATGTCCTCCACTATGATGTGATAGTCACGGACCTTAGGGTTAGGGCATGGGTTAGAGTAAGGAGATAGTTAGTAAAGCTATCCCCTTACCCTAACCCATGCCCTAACCCTAAGGTTCGTGACTATCACACCACAGTGGAGGACATTGCTGTGTCCTTCACTGCACTGTAGTCGTCACGGACCTTGGGGCTAGGGCACGGGTCATATGACACTATGACCCATGCCCTAACCCTTAGGTCTATGAGTACTGCACGGAAGTTCAGTACAACACCCGTTCGTTGTACTGAACTTCGCGTAAGTGCACTTTCGATTAAGTGCACATTCGTTGCAGTGAGCATTCCATGCACTATTTCGAATTAGTGAAAATTCGATCTAGTGTATGGAACCCATATATATATATATATATATATATATATATATATATATATATATATATATATATATGGGTCTATATCAGAATATTAAAGTATTAAAACTTTGAATGTTCTGATATCGAACACTATTCAGTAAACGCTAAGAATAGCGAAACTGCAGAACAGCAAATTCCTTCTTCAGGAAAGAATTCGGTTGGCCATTTCTGTGGCTTTGCTATTCTTAGCGCTGTGGTGGAAAGTTACGGGTTGGGTTCAGGTAAGTGTGCGATTATTTGTACGGGTTAGGGGCGGGTTAAGTGAGTTAGGGTTAGGGCGCGGGTCAGGTGAGTGTGCGACAGTGATGGACCTTAGGGTTAGGGTTTGGGTTAAGGTAAGTGGGTAGATAGTAGTGTATGTTTAGTTTAGTGTAGCATTAGATGTAGGAATTTAAGTGTATGTGGCCGCTGTTTGTTTGATGTGCTTGTGTTGTGTGTATGTGTTTCGGAGCAGCAAATTATTTCCATGGGAAAAAATTTGCTGTTCTGAATGTTCGATATTTTCATGTTTAGATTTTTTGGGGCCGCTATTTTCATCTTTCGATAACGTGATATAAACACACAGATATATATATGTGTATGTGTGTGTGTGCGTGTGTGTATATATACATATATATATAATATATATATATATATATATAGAGAGAGAGAGAGAGACACACACACACACACACACACACACACACACACACACACATACATATATACATATCTATATATAGGTTTACTATTGGCATTTTAAATCTGCTTCAGTCTACCATTTAGAATGTCGACCCGAAATGTGGAATTCGGAATGCCAAAAAGTAAACCAACGGGAAAATGAATACATTGACAACCATGATTCAATGTATTCGACATAGCAGGGGGTAACGTTAATTCTACTATTAGAACCATCCACAACCCCTGCACATTAAATACACCAACTCCGAGATCGCACTTCAGTGAGGAAATAGGCTAATTCCCTGTTCCTCACTGAACTGCGATCCCCTGCACAATGTTGAACCCAAATGCTCGAATTACACTACCCATTCGCTGTAGTGTAGTCGATCCACTTGGGTTTAACATTCTGCTGACTTGAAAACTGCAAGTCGGCCATATGGCAGTCGACCGATGCAGTTTCAAGGTAAGATTTATTCTGGAGTTCAGTGCAGGCACATCAAAATTTAGGATCAGTTGCTCTTACAGGAATAACAAGGTCAGTGATGGAGGGTGGGTTGTTTGAGGAAGAATGAAAATGGACAACACAGATGGAAT
Source organism: Protopterus annectens (assembly GCF_019279795.1). NCBI lineage: Eukaryota > Metazoa > Chordata > Ceratodontiformes > Protopteridae > Protopterus > Protopterus annectens. The sequence goes on along the minus strand of NC_056726.1, from coordinate 1,993,713,870 downwards.
GTTATGGTGAGTATATAACTTCTTTACCTGTTCGCTGTAGTGTAGTCGATCCATTTGGGTTTGACATTCTGCCGACTTGAAAACTGCAAGTCGGCCATATGGCAATCGACCGATGCAGTTTCAAGGTTTTCAGTATAAACCTCTCTCTCCTTCTCTCTCTCTCTTCATATATATATATATATATATATATATATATATATATATATATATATATATATACACACACACACACATTATATATATATATATATATATATATATATATATATATATATATACACATATAAATATATATATATATATATATATATATATATATATATATATACACATATAAGTATATATACAAATATGTACAATTAATTATACCAAGACAAAGGTAAGATTTATTCTAGAGCTCAGTACAGGCAGATGAAAATTTAGGATCAGTTGCTCTTACAGGAATAACAAGGTCAGTGATAGAGAGTGGGTTGTTTGAGGAAGAATGAAAATGGACAACACAGATAGAATGTTATGGTGAATACATAACTTCTTTATCTGATGTCAATTTTCATTCTGTTTTCAAACCTGTGGGACAGAGTCCCTAGCTACCTTATACTCCTGGTGGACTCATGTAAGTTCCTCAGAACCATCAAACCAAAATAAGTTCTTCCCCTGGAGACCAAATCCAATTTGCAATGAGTAATAAAGGTATAAGGGGTAGCCCAAGTGGCGGCTGCACATATATCATCCATGGACACTCTAGAATGAAATACTGATGAAGTCGGCATGGCTCTGGTTGACTGGGTTAGCAAAGGTTTACACAGTCTCAGACCTCGTTTCTTGTAAATACAATCTGTGATCCATTTAAATAATGTTACTTTGGACATTGGATTTCCCAGTTTTACATCCGAAAAGAAGACAAAAAGTTGGTCAGATTTTCTTATATTTTTTGTTCTATGACGATAAAAATGTAATTGCCTATGAACATCTAGTAAATATAGCAGGTTTTCACCTTTATTTGATAATCTTGGAGGGCACTGGAATATTTATGGACTGGTTGACATTGTTATCTGACACTACTTTAGGCAAAAAAGATGGATTAGAACATAATGAAAGAAGAAGTTATGTACTTACCATAATGTTCCATGAGTGTTGTCCATCTCTGCCTTTATTCTCATGTATGGGTCAGATCCAATCCATCTTGGCCTTATACAAAAGCTAGTAACCTTCAACCAAGCTCTCAGGCACCCTTCCATTCCCAGAATTCACCTCTTCATTACCTCAAATCTTTTTTGCCAAAAAAAAAAAAAAAAAAAAAACATAAACAATATATATGAACAAAAATAATGGTAAGAACTATGTTATTGTAATCCATGTTCTAAAGCCAATGAGTCCATGAAGAAAGACATTTTTACCTGTTCTCCTAGGAGAATAGGATGGGGGTTGGTGGAGGGTTGTGAGAATAAAACGGGAGATGGAAAACACACACGTGTCACGTTATGGTTAAGTACATAACTTCTTTATGTGATGATGTCAATCTCGCCTTTATTCTCACATATGGGAGCAACCTGAATCCTGGGTGGCTCATGGGAGAATATTCCTCAGCACCACAGATCCAAAGAAAACTATTCCTGGAGGCCAAATCTAGTTTGTAATGAGTAATAAAAGTATGGGGGTTTGAAAAATGTCACTGCTCCGCAAATATTGTCCATAGATACTCTAGCTAGAAATTCTGAAGAAGTGGCAATAGCTTTAGTAGAATGGGCTCTCACAGGTTCATGTACTTGTTTATACTGTGAAGTATAAATAAAGGTAATGCAATCAGAAAGTCATTTAGATAAGTTAACTCTGGATACCAGTAAACCTTTTCTTGTTTCTGAAAAAAAAACAATTGTTGTGACTTTCTAAAATCTTTAGTTCTGTGCAAATAGAAATGTAATTGTCTGTGAACATCCAACAAATGTAACATATACTCTCCCTTATTTTGGAAATTTGGGAAAAACACTTGGTTGGTTTAGGTTAGTACTACTTTAGGAAGAAAAGAAGGATTAGTACAAAGAGAAACTCTGTCCTTATGAAATACCAAATAAAGAAGATTAGCAGACAAGGCCTACAATTCAAATACTCTCCTTGCTGAAGTAATAGCCACCAGAAAAATTGTTCTTCATGACAAGAATTTTAGATCACAACTGGCTGAAGGCTCAAAAGGGGAATGACTGATATGGGTCAGTACAAAATTTAGATCCCAAGGAGGAGATGGACTTTTATAAGGAGGTCTTAACATCAAAGTTCCTTTAAAAAGGCCTTATAAAGGTTGTATGACATAACTGGTGAGCCATTTTCCCTTTGTTGAAAATGGGAAATAGCGGCCAACTGAACCCTTATAGTTGCTGCTGCAGCATCTTCATTAAAGAGCTTCATCAAAAAATCCAAACTAAAATGAAGGGGAACACTAAAAGGATCAACAGTATTCTCTATAACCCACACAACAAACCTTTTCCATTTATTTCTATAACATTTACATGTGGAAATTTTATGAGAGGGAAGTAAAATATGTCTAGCTGGGGATGAAAGTAGAGGATGCCTTGCTATCACTGGAATTGAGGCAGCAATGCTGTCATTTTGAGATTCTGTAAAATGGGATGAAGCATTTTCTGCGGATGTCAGAGGAGGTCTGGAACAAGGTCCAGTATCCATGGTTCTTCCAGAAGATGATGCCAAAGGAAAGGGAACCAAATCTGCTGGGGCTAGTAAGGAGCAATGGGGATGATTTTTCTCTTTAACATGCTAGATTTCTGTAACAATGTGGGAATCGGGGTTGTTGGAGAATAAGCATAAAGAAGTCCTGGGGGCCAATCGTGAACAAGTGCATCTCTGGGGGTCTCCCCATGATGGGGGATTAGGGCAAAGTAGCTGATGCATTTGTTGTTTATTGGAGAAGCAAACAGGTTGCAGTAAGGCTGGCCCCATTTCTGGAAAATTCTTTCCGCAATTTCCTGTCATGAGGCATCAAAATTGCCCTGCTTAGCTTGTCCGCCATGTCACTGGATTTCCCCGGAATGTGCGTTGTTATCAGAAAGCAGTTGGAAAATATCACCCATTGCCAAACTCGGAAGGCTTCCTGACAAAGGAGGTAAGATCTGATTCCTCCTTGTTTGTTGATATACTAGACTACCGACATGTCGTCTGACTTGGACTGCTATTGTTCTCAGAGGGAGAGAGTCTTGAAAGGCTTGCAACGCTAGGAACACTGCTGTAATTTCTAGAACATTTATAGGCAGATGGTCCTTGTAAGGGGACCGAGTGGCCTGGACTGTCCTTCCCAGATAATGCCCCCCACCCTATCTGGGAGGCATCTGTGGTCACCTTGGCTTGGGGCTGACTGGGTACAAATGAACGACCTAGACTGGCCTGATCGGAATGAATCCACTACTGAAGATCCTTCTTGGATGAATCTGTAATCAAGATCTTGTGAGACATTGGAAGTTCTAGAAAAGACCATTGGGTCTACAACAACCACTGCCGTACTTGCATGTGTAGGTGGGCTAGTGGCACTAATACTGCTGAAGCTGCCATTGTTCCCAAGATCTGTGGTACTAATTTTGTAGATAGTCTTTTCTTGCGAATAAGTACTTTTACCTGTTTGTGCAATGATATTATTCTGTCAGAGGGGAAGATTTGCTTTCATTTTCATGTATCTAGATGAGCTCCTATGAAAACCAAATGTTTTAGTGCTGACTTTTCATAATTTATGGTATTTCCTAGGTGTGAGCAAAGGTGTAAGGTAGTTTTTCTTGTCCTTATGAGTTAATGCCTGATCGCGGTGGTTAGGAGCCAGTCGTCCAAGTATGGAAAAACGCAGAATCCTAGACACCTCAAGTGAGCCGCAACCATTGCCATATATTTGGTGAACACTCTGGGGGCTGTAGTGAGACCAAAGGCAGGTCTCAAAACTGATAATGACAGCTCTCAGCTGAAAGCGCAGATGTCTTCTGGATTGTCTGCCCATTTTTTATGGTAGTACACATCCTGAAGATCTATCGAGCACATCCAATTGTCTTTTCTGAGAAAGGGAAGAACAGACTGTAAAAAGTGACCTTTCGAAACTTGCTCTTTTTGATTGACTTGTTTAGGTTGCTGAGATCCAGAATGATCTCCAGTCCTCTGTTTTCTTTGGTACTAAAAAGAATCTTGAGTAAGTTCCAAATCCTTGTTGGTCTGTGGGGACTTCATGGATGACTCTCTTGTTCAACAACTTTTGAATTTCTTTGATTGCTTGATCCCTTTACTTGGGTGGCACATCTGGGATTTTTTTGTTTCAGAGAAGGTGATGGGCAAAGAGGACGAAATAACCTCTAGCTATTATTTGCCACACCCATTTGTAGTTTGCAATCTTTTGCCAGGCCTGTGGGTGCAGAGACAGCCAGATCCCCAATTCCTTCCACAGTTGGACAATCGGGCCTCCATTCATGAGTGCTGAAAGGGCTTGCCAAAAAAGGTTTCTCCAGAGCCCTGGTTTTGTGGGCCTCCCCTGCTGTGAGGGTGGCATCTTCCATTATTGTTCCCTCATCTGCATCTGGGTAGCTTTCACCATGTGTGTCCTGGAAAGACCATTGAGATTTTCAGAACCACATCTTTCTTCTACTTTTCTGACCTTTGGGATAGGGTCTATTCTGAGTACAAAAATGGACTCCTACGGCAGACAGGGTCTTGCCATCTTGTTCACACCTGGTGAGCATTTCTTTCACTTTTGGCCCTAAAAGAAATGAGCCAAAGGGGGCACTCACAAAGGAAGACTTGAAAGGCTCTGCAAAATGACAAAGTCACATCCAGGCCTACCTCCTAATAGAGATAACTAAACCTATGGATCTACTCACTCCCTCTGCTGCGTATGAAATCAGTCTCATGGAGGAATTAACAACCAAATTTAGGGTGGCAAGCTGCGAGGCTACTCCCCCCCCCCCCGAGGGAAAGCTCTTAGTAAGGTATCTGTCAACTCCTTTAGCAGATCCTTCTAAAGTCTTGTAAAGTAGTAAGATAATTCAGTGAACAAAGAGCAAAGCCTACTGAAGAGAAGGGGTACTTCCCATATATATCCTTCATCCTACAGTCCTTATTAGGAGGATGGATAGTAGAACTGGTTTCAGAGAGTTCCTTTTTGGTGGCCACCTCCAAGACCATGCCATCTACAGCTACTCCTTTTGAAAGAAATTTATTGTCAGATGGTGATGTGATATATTTATTTATCTGGCTTCCTAGGAATAGGATCTATGGTATCTGGAGTCTCCCAAGTCTTCTGAGAGATTAAGTCAATAAGCTCAACTGAAGGAGGGGTCACCCAGAAGATGGAAGGGTGGGCCCAAAAGCCTTTAGATACACCAATTCCTCCATCGAAGGAGAGCTGGACTGCCAGTCACCTCTCTGTTTAAGCATTTCCAAGATATCTCCAAATGAGACCTCTAGAGGAGGTGACCATGGGGACCCTTCGGCTTTCTCAAGATCAGTATCTGAAGTTACGGACTCCTCCAGGGGGTCTAGATGTTTCCTCTTACTTGTCCTCTTCTGAGAGACTTCCTCAGTGGGATAATCTGGGGAAGTTTCAGAAGAGGGGGGGTTCCCTGAGGAATGTCCTGAGGCTTTGGGCCCTGCTGTCCCTGTGGATGGGGTAAAACAGAAGAAGAAGAAGGCACCAGCAGGGAAGGGGGAGGAAGATCCTGAGATGACTGAGAAGCAGTCAAAGCTCTCCTCATAGCCCCAAAGGCTCCCCCATCCCTGATCTGAGGAACTCCTGACACCCACAAAAAAGTAGTTGTCGCTGAAGTCCCCTCTGGACATGAAGACAAGAAGTCCGAGGCCAAGGAAGGAGATGAGCTCATTCGAGCCAATACTCCAAGAGGCAGGGTTCGATCAGAAGAAAAAGTGGTCAGACCCCTATCCTCGGGGCCGACCAGAGAGCTACAGCTCCTGGTGTCCACCCACTCCGACAAAGCAGAGGAACTCAGAGCAGATGACAATGTAGGTCGGTGATCTGACAGACACAATCTTCTGGCCCTGAACTCAAAGGCTGGGTCAGAGGAGGAAGAGAGGCTACCGGGGTGGACTTTTTTGGCTCTCGTAGGGTTCAGATCCAACAGCAACTTGGCTAGTGCCGGTGTCTTAAGTAATCTCTGTACCTCCCTATCCACATCTTCTTCTTCGGAAAGGCTCCTAGTGGACGAGGTAGATAGCGTCAGAGACCTAGATTTAGCCAATAATGGGGAAGTCAACCTAGAAGAAACTAGTTCAACTAAGGGAGACTGGTCTTGGATCTGATCCTGTGTCAGAGCAGAAATTGTTTGGCGCAGAAAGCACTAAGCACTCCGAGGAACCTTTGGATCTGACTCTCTTCTGCTCCGAAGTACTCAATGGAGCAGAGAGTCTTGCCTTCTTTTGTGCAGGCTCCAATGATACCTTCGGAGCTGATGGGGGAGTCTTTTTTGGTCTATCCAGTATTGTTAAAGAAGATGAAGAGGATTTTGCAGACTCATGGCCCAAAATGGCTTCAGAAAAGGGGCTTTTTAATAAACCCTTCAATATTAGCTTACTTTTCCTCTCCATTATGGCATGTTGATTGAAGCCATGACAAATGCTGCAAGATTCTTGCAAGTGCAAAGTGTGTTTGCTTAACAGCATTTTCTTGCCACACTCCTCACACTTTTTAAACCCTAAGGGTTTATCAAGTTTTTTTAGACATTTTCAAAACTAGCAACACTAATCAATACAATACCTCCTAATAATTAAACTGTGGAAAAGAAATATATATGTGTATGAACGATAGTAAGTTTTTTTTTTTAAGAAGAAAGAAGTCCTATTGAGAAAAATGGACAAAGAATTTACAGGGGGGGTGGGGATGATGTTCTTTATACTTACTGATAAAAATTCAGTATAAAGAACTGAAGGCTTTCAAAAAAAGAGTTATGAAAGAGGTAGGGTAAAGAAATAGGAGTCAAAGGTATTTTAAATTATAACAGAAAAATATATTAAACTTAGGATGGAGCTCTGTGAATGACCATGTCTTTCGTGAAGCAGCAAACTAGATCAGAGATAATAGAGGGGTGCATTCTGGGAAGGGAAAAGTGTCTGAGAGCTTGGTTGAAGGCCATGGGCTTTTGTATAAGGCCAAGATGGATCCAATGGATAAGATCCAACCCATACATGAGAATGACAACATCACATCCCCTCTCTTTATGAAAGATCAAATATGATAGTTGAGATGACAAAGCTTGAATCTCCGAAATTCTTGCAGATGTTATTGCAACCAAAAATATAGTTTTCCAAGAAAGGAACTTCAGATCACATGTAGCTGCAGGTTCAAAGAGGGATATTATAATTTCTTGCAGCACCAAAGTCAGATCCCAAGGAAGAGTAGGGTCTTTATAAGGGGGTTTAAGAAGTAGAGTTCCTTTTAGAAAGGCTTTATATAGAGTTTGTGCGAAGCCACAGAAGATCCTTGATGTCCTATGTGAAAACTGAAGTTTGCAGCTAATAGTACTCATTGCAGAAGAAGCTGCTCCTTTGTTAAATAAGTGGGCTAAAAACTTAAGGATCCTATGAATCGGAGCTGAAAATGGGTCAAAGTCATTCTGGTGTACCCATAAAACAAATCTCTTTCATTTACTAGAGTATAGTTTACGAATAGATGGCTTATGAGAGGGCAAAAGAATACAATGGACTGAAGAAGAGAGCATAGGTTGTCTGGCTATTAATGGGACTGGAGAAGCCAAGTAGTGAGTTTGAGGTTTTGAATGTCTCAATGAGCTTGGTGGATGAGACAGGGGATCTGGAGTTGTATCCAGAATCCACGGTTGTGTCAGTAAATGAGGCCAGAGGATGGGAAACCAAATCTGTCAAGGCCAGTACAGTGCAATGGGTATTACTCTGCTCTTCAACCTACTTGCTTTTAGTAGAAATTTGGGAATCAACAGTGTCAGAGGAAAAGCATACAGGAGACTGGGGGATCAATCATGAAGAACAAAATACCTTGGGGATTTCCCTCATGGGGGTATCAGGGCAAAATAGCTGCTGCACTTGTTTATGGGAGAAGTGAAATGATCACAGAAAGGCTGGCCCCACTTGGAGAATACCCTTTCCGCAACTATCTGATTGAGGGAGCATTCATGAGGCATCAGAATGCATAGGCTCAGTTTGACTGCTATCACTTTGGACTTCCCTCAGAATGCGCATTGCTATCAGAAACCAGTTGGATGAGATCACCCACTGCCACACTCGTAGCACTTCTCGACACAAGGGGTAGGATCCAGTTCTTCCTTGTTTGTTGATGTACCAGAATACTGACATGTTGTCTGTTTGAACTGCAACTGTCCCCAAGGGGAGAGCATTCTGGAAAGTCTGCAATGCTAGTAGCATTGCTCTCATCTCAAGGACATTGATATGCAAGTTGGCCTCTTCAGGGGACCAAGTGCCTTAGACTGTATTCCACAGAAAAAGCCCCCTCCCCAGCCTAGCTGGGAAGCGTCCATGATCACTGCAACCAGTGGCTGTGGGGGAAAGAATGGATGGCCTTGTAGAACTTGATCGGTTTAAATCCACCATACTAGGTCTCTTGTAAACCTTGGTAATTCTTATCTGGGCTGAAACTGGTCGGTGGAAAATTAACCATCGTGCTGCAAGAAGGCATTGCAAAATTCTCATGTGAAACCTCCCCAGCAGAGCAAGTGTTATTGCCACCGCCGTGGACCCTAGAGCCTGAAGAACCAGATGTGCAGAAAGTTTTGAATTGCTGACAATTTTCCTGACTTGTGATCTGATAGTTTTGAGTCTCACAGGTGGAACAGTAGCTATTGTTTCACTTGTGTTTAGATTTGCTTCTATGAATTCTTAACATCGAGTGGATTCTAGTAATGATTTCTCATAATTTATAGTTATTCCAAAAATGGAAAAAGTGTGGATAACATTGTCTCTTGCTTTTACTAGTAAATGCCTGGCTGGGTTGGGTATGAGCCAGTCATCCAAATATGGAAAGACCCAGAATCCTTGCAGTCTGAGATGAGCAGCTATCACTGCCATGCATTTGGTGAAAACTCTGGGAGCTGTGGTGAGAGTAAAAGACAATGTACTGAACTGGAAATGACTGGCTCCCAGCTGGAAGCACAAGTGCCTTCTGGACTGTCTGTCCATTTTTATGTGGTAGTGCGCATCCTGAACATCTATAGATCACATCCAATCATCCTTTTCCAAGAAGGGAAGAATGGACGGAACCGTGACCATCTGGAACTTACTGTGTCAAACTGATTTGTTCAATTTGCTGGGATCTAAAACTGGTCTCCAGTCCCCACTCTTTTTTGTACTAAAATGAACCTTGAGTAAGTTCCAGATTCTCTCCAGACTGAGGGGACCTCTTGGATAACTCTTTTTCTAGCAGTCTTTGAACTTGAATGGCTGGCTGATTCCTCTGACTGTGTGGAAAATCGGGGATTTTTCTATTTTAAGGAGGAGGAAGGGAAAAGGGTGTAAAGTATCTTCTGGAAATGATCCTCTGCACCCATGTATCGGATGCTATTTCTAGCCAGGCTCTCTCATGCAGGAACAGTTGACCCCCAATTGAATCCAGAGCAGGACAATCAGGCCTCCTTTCAGGGGTGCTGGAAGGGTCTACCAAAGAAAGTATCTCTGGACCCTTGATTTTGTGGATCTACATTAGGTGGTCGAAACTTTAGGTAATCAAATACCTAAACATTGACACTTAAACAGCGAAAACTGTAAATATCGAACGGCCACTTCTGTAAATTCTTTCGTAGGGAAAGAATTTGCTTGGCCGTTATCAGGAATCTGCCCTTTTCTCCACTGTAGAGTGATCTCATAGTGGTATATTTAGTTAGGGGGTGGGGGTGGGGGGCAAAGCTCCCTACTCGATTAGGGTTTGAAATTTTTTTTTCACCGGCCAAGCAAATTCTTTCCCTACGAAAGAATTTGCAGAAGTGGCCATTCGATATTTACAGCTTTCGCTGTCTAGGTGTCAAGCTTTAGGTATTCGATTATCTAAAGCTTCGACTTTATAATATAGACCCAATTTTGCAAAACCCCTCTGCTGCAAGGGTGGCATCTTCCTTTAGAATTCCCCCTCTGCCTCTAGGAGGGCTACTTCCATGTGCATTCCGAACAGACCCTTGAGATGTCTTGGACCACATCTTTCCACTACTTCTCTGATTCCTGGAGTAAAGTCTCTGAGGAGTGGAAAACATACGTCCATTGCAGTTAGGGCCTTCCCATCCTTCTCACACCTGGACAAGACATAAAGCCTCTGAGGAGTACAAAAACATATGTCCATAGCAGATAGGGTCTTCCTGTCCTTCTCACACCTGGACAAGGTATCTTTTACTTTATGGACAAACAGGGAAGAGCCGCCAAAGGGAGTATTGCTGAATGAAAACTTGAAAGGGTCCACAAAGTCACATAAGCGCAATCAGATATGTCTCCTTATGGACATGCCTGAACCTGCTGCTCTATTTGTTCCTTTGGTTACATGAGAAATGAGCCTTATGGAGAAGTTAGATATAGATTGTATGGTGGACAGCTGAGAAGCAACTGAGTCTTGCACTTCGGGCATAGCTCCCAAAAGGGTATTTGATAGCTTATTGATCAAATCCTTTTTGCAGTCTCATAAAATGTGAAAGATAATTCAGGGACCTTAGAGTGAAGATAGCTGATGCTTAAACACACTTCCCAAATCTTTCCGTCATCCTGGACTCCTCCTTAGGACGATGGACAGAAGAACTTTCCCCGGCAAGTTCTTTCTTGGTGGTTGCAACCACAACCATGGCATATACCAGTACACCTTTTGTCCAGAATTGTTTGTCCTCTGACACTGTAATAAATTTGTCTGGTCTCCGGGGAATAGGTGTGATGCAGTCTGGAGTGTTCCACGCCTGCCAAGAGATCAACTCAATGAGCTCATCAATGTGCAGAGTCACCCAGGACATAGATGGATGGGCACCAAATGCCGCTAGATACACAGACTCCTCAGACAAAGGACTGCTGGACTTCCAGCTACCTCTATGTTTTAGGATTTCTAAGAGGTCTCCAAAAGAGTCATTGTGAAGGCTGCCTGCCTAGCCACATAGAATTGTACAGATAATTCTGTCATCTGTAAATATTAATCTAAACAGGCTTGTTGTCTCAATGGTAAAAATAGTGTTACATGTGGAACTGAAAAAAATGTAACAACAATGCACTCTACTGACCAAGTAAAGCATGTTGTGACCCTTTGATGTAAACATGGCTCCAGCCAGTCTAGATGAAGGAATTCTTACTATTGTTTTAAGGCCAGAGTTAATGGCCAGCATTTGCATGCATAAATGTCATTTATTGCTCTGGTTTCTGCTCAGAGGTGAAGAATGTAAATGTAGCTTCTGTTAGCCTGGGAACCCAGGAAGTGTGAAGAATGATATAATGTGAACCAGGAATGTGATTTTAAAAATAGAGGGAATCAAAGAGCATTAAGCATTTTTCTCTTGACCATCCAACTCATCACCATTGTCTTGCTCCATATGTAAGTTTATCTTAGACTTGTGTTTTCTCTTAGAAATAGCTAGAAACTAGAAAGATTAAACTAAGTGTTTTTCTGTGATGTCATAACTGTACTACTGTATTATTTTAAGTATTTCTCTGTGATCTCTGAACTTTTGACTAGCACTGTGTAGTAAAATGTATTGTCTTGTATTTTGACTATTTGTTATTAAATATTTTAAACCCTTTCATCTGTGGCTGTTTTTGTGGAGATAATTTAAGCTCTTTTAGAGTACTTGCATGTCTTTGGTAAAATTGTACAAAGCCACTCTAATAGCTTTAGCCCTGGGCTATACTACCAATTGGATAATAATATTGGACAGTAATAACTGGGCACCCTTTTAAGGCCTTTGAGCAGTTGATAAATATTAGTGGATGATGGCAGCTGGTACTACTGTATAGTCTGGGGAAAAAGGGGCACAGCTGGAGAACCTGTGCCAGCCTTTCCCAGGAGTGTCTGTGTGGTTGTATAAACTCTTCTCAAAGTGTGTGTGTGTGTGTGTGTGTGTGTGTGTGTGTGTGTGTGTGTGTGTGTGTGTGTGTGTGTGTGTGTGTGTGTGTGTGTGTGTGTGTGTGTGTGTGCGCTACTGGGGCAGGGACACAAAGCACTGGTTGGACAGAGAGGTTACTGGAGGTTTTAGCTTGTCCACTAGGCTGAGATCTGGACCCTATAGTTGTGCCAGTGGGGAGTCTTATTTGGGGACCTGGAGAGCAAGGCAGTGACCAGCCCCAGATTGACTGTGATCTCTGTGTGCTCTTAAGGGAAACTGCACTTTACTGTGTGTATTTGTTATCCTTTCCTCCTATATAAGACGCCCCCTCACTGGTGTTAGTGGTGAGGATTGAGGCTCCTTGATTTCTGAGCCAGGGCACGGGTGTCACAGACATCATCAGGAGGTGACCTTGGGATCCTTCACCTTCAAAGTCAATGTCTTTGGTGATGGATTTCTCAGTGGAGTGCAGGTGTTTCCTCTTACATGTCTGTTTCTTAGGGACCTCCTCAAAGGGATGTTCTGGAGAGGTATTAGAAGAGGTGGGGGAACCCTGTTGGGAAATGTGAGGTTTTGGTGTCCACTGTCCCTGAGGGTGATCCAAATGAGAAGCCATGCACAGAGTTGTTAAAGGTGAAGTTTGTAGATCCAAGGGAGGTAAGCAGTGTTTGAGCTGCAGAAGAAGAGACAGCTCTCTCCAGAGCTTCAAAGGCTGATTGTCCCAGAGAAGGAAAGGATCCCAGATCTGAGAAGGCATGCCTTTCTGTTCTAGACCTCTCCAGCTCGGAAGACAATCTCCACAAGTTTGAAGCTGGAGCCGAGCTGATCTGAGCTGAAGCTCCAAGGCATACAGATAGCTCTGAGAATCTTGGAGCTGAATCAGTCACCTCAAAGCCAACAAGGCCACTTTGGCTCCAAGAGTTCTCCAGCTCCAAGTGGGCCAAACAGCTCAGAGAAATTGCTGGATCCCAGAAAAAAGAGATACTGGAATCCAACACAGATGATGCTGGGTAGATTGGATCCGATGGCTCTGATGTTTCGAAGGAAGTTAGAGGAGGAAGAAGTGGAGGGTTAGTTGATATGCGGAACTCCTGTCCCGAAGGGGTAGGAGATGAAGGATACCATGACACACCCTGCACCCACAGAATCTTCTTCACTAGTTTCTCCACATCTTCTTCGATGAGACTCCTGGAAGAGTGAGTCAGCAAAATTGATGGAGATTTAGGTCTTTCCATGAAGGGAGCTGGAACTCTAGAAGGAACTGGGTCAAAAGAGGGTGAATACTGAGTCCTAGGAAGAAATACATGAGCTGAAACGTCCTTCTTGCCTAGTTGGGTCAGATCAGAATTAGTCAGATATACAGATTCTGGTGTTTTTGCCTTCAGATCTGAGTTGTCAGATCCGATGTCTTGATCTTTTTTCTAGTTGGATCCATGGGAGTAGCCAGCTCTAAAATAGGTCTTTGTCTTTCCTTGTTCAAAATTCTGGAGGACGAGGAAGAAGCAGGACTAGACTGTCTGGACTTTTCCTTTCCTTTTTTTTTTGATGTAGCTCCAGAAATTGGCTCACTAAAGGAGGAAGGCAAAAGTCCTTTCAACATAAAAGGAAGTTATGTTCTTACCATAATGTTACATCTGTGTTGTCGATCTTCATTCGTTCTTGTCTGTTGGGTCTCGATTCAGTCCTCAGAACCAACTCGGCCACTGTAACAAGCTCACACCAGCCAGAAACTCTCGAGCTAAGCGCTACCCATAATGCCTCTCTTCCCTTCTCCTCAAATCGTGTTTTGCCAGTAGAAATAAAAAGTAGAAGCTTTACCTGAGCAACTGCCCTACTACAAAACCAGGACTAGACTCAAACCTCCAGGAGTCTTTGGAGGGGGTTGGAGGGTGGGATGTCAAGAATGAATGAAGATCGACAACACAGATGAAACATTATGGTAAGAACATAACTTCTTTATCTGATGTTGTCGATCTTCATTCATTCTTGATTGTTGGGACAGAGTCTCTAGCTACTTTATGTCCCGGGAGGCCCTATGGAAGGAAATTCCTGAGCACCATAGAGCCAAAGGATGCTCTTCCCCGGAGATCATGCCCAATTTGTAATGAGTGATAAAGGTATATGGCGTTGCCAAAGTTGCCGCTGCACAAATGTCATCCACAGAGGCTCTAGAATGAAAGGCATTTAACTGGAAACTAATCTGGTAGAATGAGCCTTGACCTTAGTTGATAGGTTTAGTTTATTTTGGTCATAAACAAAGGTGATGCAATCTCTACCATTTTGATAAGGTTGCTTTGGAAACTGGTTTGCCCAGTCGAGTGCCTGAAAAGGACAAAAACAAATGAATGGATTTTTTAACTGATTTTGTTCTATTCAAGTAAAACTCTAATTGTCTGTGTACATCCAACAAGTGTAAACAACATTCTCCCTTGTTTGAGAAGTTTTGGAAGAAACTGGTAGATCTACAGATTGATTAATACCCGAGTCCGATATAACCTTGGGAAGGAAAGAGGGATTAGTCCTAAGTGATACTCTCTCTCTCTGAAAAATGATATATGGACGTTTCACACACAAAGCCTGCAATTCTAATATTTTCCTGGCTGATGTGATGGCCACCAGGAAAAGGGTCTTCCAAGATAAGAATTTGATATCACAGGTGGCTGCTGGCTCTCAGGACTGACAGGTTAAACTTTGCAAAACTAATGTTAAATTCCAAGGTTCAATGGGTTCTTTAAAGAGTGGTTTCAAATGCATAACACCATTTTTGCAAAGGCGATGAGACATTAAGAAAAGGTCATCAAAACCATTATGGAAATTTGAAATGGCAGCTAAATGAACTATAATAGTAGAAGCTGAAGCTCCTGATTGGAATATACTTGATAAATATTCTAATACCTTATTAATTGAGGCTGAAAAAGGGTCAATTCTTTCTGCAAGAGACCACAGCACAAATCTGTTCCATTTACTAAGATAAAGTCTTCTGGTGGATGGTTTATGAGAAGTCGGAAGTATTTTCTGTACTGGGCAAGATAGATTGTTCTGCCTAGCAATTACTGGAAGTGGAGGTACCAAACTGTCAGCTTGAGAATGTGTAGGTTGGGATGGACCAACCCCTGTGGATGAGACAACAGGACTGTGGTTGCGTCCAAAGTCCAAGGACGATGAACTAGGTGAGGCCAATAAGATGCTTCTCGACCATTGGGCTTTCTACAAAAACTGGGGGATCAGGGGAAAAGGATGAAAGGTGTAAAGCAGTCCTGGGGGCCAATCATATAGAAGAGCATCTCTCGGGGTCTCCCCCTGACGGGGGGGGCTGGGCAAAGTAGTTGCTGCACTTGTGGTTTATGGGAGATGCAAATAGGTCACAGTAAGGCTGACCCCATCGACAAAATATCTTTGTCACTATATTGGGATTGAGAGACCACTGGTGAGGCAGGAGGATACATCTGCTCAGTTTGTCCACAATCATGCTGGAATTCCCTGAAATGTGCACTGCTATCAGAAAGCGGTTGGATGCTATCACCCACTGCCACACTCTTAGGGCTTCCCAACATAAATGGTAGGATCTAGTTCCTCCCTGTTTGTTGATGTACCAGACCAGTGTTGCCTGACTGGATAGTAATTATCCCTGAAGGGAGGGCCAACTGAAATGCCTGCAATACTAGAAGTATGGCCCTCAGTTCTAGGATGTTGATATGCAAACTGGCTTCTGAGGGGGGACCAAGTGCCTTGGACTGTCTTTCCCTGAAAATGCCCCTCCACTCCATCAGGGATGCATCCGTGGTCACTAAGGACTTGGGCAGAGAGGGGGTGAAAGGATGACTCCATAGTTCCTCTTCTGACTTCATTCACCAATTTAGATCCTGCTTGCATTGGTTGGTTATGTGGCTTAGGTATGACATTGGGTGTGTTAACAGAGACCACTGTGATGCCAGAATCTATTGGAGCAATCTAATGTGGAACCTTGCCAACAGAACTAGAGCTAAGTGAGCCAAAACTTTGTCATGAGAAAGTATCACCTGAAGCTTTGATCTTAACCTTTGCAGCCTGTAAAGAGGTAGAGCAGCCATACAGAAGTTTGTATCGAATGTTGCTTCGATGAATTCTATATCTCTTGAGCTGGAGACACCTTTGACTTTACCCTGTTTATTGAAATGCCTAGGTAATCTGCAAGGTCTAGGACGGAGTCCAAGGAATGAAGCAGTTGATGCTTGGTGGGGGCATTGAGGAGCCAGTCATTGAGATAAGGAAACACACAGAATACTTGTAGTCTTAGGTAAGCTGCTACCACTGCCATGCATTTGGTGAACACCCTGGGGCTGTGGTGAGATCAAAGGGCAGTGCTCGAAATTGGTAGTGACTGGCTCCCTGCTGGAAGCAGAGGTATCTTCTGGAGTGCTTGTCCATCTTTATGTGGCAATACGTGTCCTGAAGATCTAAAGAGCACATTTAATCTGCTTTCTCCAGGAACGGGAAGATAGACTGTACTGTGACCATCCAGAATTTTGTCTGTCGAACAAACTTGTTCAAGACACTAAGGTATAGAATTGGCCTCCAGTACCCTGTCTTTTTCGGCACTAAAAAGAATCTTGAGTAAAAAACGGATCCTATTTAGTCTGGTGCTACTGTTTGGATAACTTTTTTGAAGCAGCTTTTGAATTTT
This sequence comes from Protopterus annectens, assembly GCF_019279795.1. NCBI lineage: Eukaryota > Metazoa > Chordata > Ceratodontiformes > Protopteridae > Protopterus > Protopterus annectens. The sequence goes on along the minus strand of NC_056726.1, from coordinate 1,993,697,169 downwards.
TTGTGCTGCTGTAGCCCTCTGACTGGAAGGAACACTGAGGAATCGCCTTTGCGGTCCTGGATAAAGATCAAAGGGGATATGGTAACCTCTGGTAACTATCGTCTGCACCCAGGAATCTGATGTTATTAAGTGCCAGGTTAAGTAGTGCAGAGAGAATCTTCCCCTGACTGCCTCCAGAGGCAGGCAATCTGGCCGCTACTCAGGAGCTCTGGTAGGGTTGTCCAGAGAAGGAATCCCTGGGACCCTGGTTATGCGGGCCTCCTCTCCTATCGGAGGGGCGTCTTCCTGATGAGTTCCCCCCTCTGCCCCAGGGGGAAAACTCATCACGTGTGTCCCGAAAAGGCCCTTGGGACTTCCTGAACCACATCTTTCCACTCCTCTGATTCCTGGAGTAAGGTTGTCGAGGAGCAGAAAAATGCATGGCCACAGCAGAAACAGTCTATCATTCTCAGACCTGGCTAGTGTGTCTCTGACTTTTGGGCCAAAAAGCGAGGTAGCATCAACCACAGCATTGACAAAGGAAGACTTGAAAGAGTCCACAAAATCACACAGGCGCATCCAGGCATGGCACCTGATGGCAATGCCTTTACCTGCTGCCCTGGCCGTCCCTTCAGCTGTGTGTGCAATAAGCGGAATGGACGAGTTTGATATCAATTCTAGGGTGTCAAGTTGGAAGGCAACTTTATCGCGTACCTCATCAGACACCGCTCCTGCCAAAGTGCCTGAGAGCTCAGTGATCAGGTCTCTTTGAAGATGGGTAAAATGTGTCAAGAAATTCAACGACCATATGGCAAAGGCCATTGAAGCATAGACCTGCTTCCCGAATCTGTCCATCGTCCAAGACTCTCGGTTTGGAGGATGAACAGTTGGACTCTCCTCTGTGAGTTCCTTATTTCTGGCAGCTGCCACCACCATAGCATCTACTGTTAAGCCTTTAGACCAGTGGGGTTGGTCTTCTGGTGCACTAAGAATTTTGTCCTGTCTCCGGGGAATTGTCTCTATAGTGTCAGGGGCCATCCAAGCATGCTGCACAATGAGTTTGATCAATTCATCATCAGGTGGGTTCACACAAGAAGTAGAATGTCGGGCACAAAAAGCCTGCAAGTAGACAGACTCCTCAAAGGAATGGTTGGTGGGCTTCCAATCACCCCTCAGTTTCAAGATTTCCAGGATGTCTCTGAAGGAGACATCTTTAGGGGGTGACTGTGCAGACCCTTCCCGTTCATCATAGTCTGTATCATCAGTGAGAGGTTCTTCCAGTGAATCTAGGTGCTTCCTCTTGCACAATCACTTACTGAGGGGCTCCACAGGGTGAAGGTCTGAGGAGGACTCCGAAGAGAGGGTACCCTGCAGGAGGTTGTCTTGCTGCTCTTGTGTCCACTGCCCTGATGTAGCAGATTGTGACAGTTGCGTTCCAGAGGATACATAGATGTGACACTCTGACGGAGATGGTGCCAACTGCATGCCTGCTGATGTAAGAGCCCTCTCCATAACATGGAAGGCAGGCCCACCTGAAGAGGGATTGGAGCCCAGACAACCTTGGAACCAGGGTCACACCTCGCTCCGACAATCCCACCTCCATAGCAGGAGCCCTGAGAGGGCCTGGAACTGTCAAAGCACCCGGAACCGTAGATGGCTCAATGGAAAAAATGGTGCTAAACTTGGGATTCAGGAGCCAACAGCCAGGTAATGGTTCCAAGAGTGGGTTGGCTCCAAATGAGCTGAAGACCACAGAGTTGGATCCAGAGCCAAGGTGAGGTCCACCATCAGCACTGAAATGGGTGGCACCAGGAGCGGCATCGAAGTTGAGGGCTCCAAGACCAGTGGAGAGGTTGAAGGAAGAAGATAGGATGAAGTCCTTGGAGAGTAGGCCTCAGTTCTGGATGGGGGGGTCTTAGGGGGGGCTGAAAGACCTCTGGCCACCACGAGCTGATCCACTAACCTGACTACACCATGCTCCGAAAGGCTCCTGGTGAAACAAATAGACATCACTGAGAGAGATTCTGGACATTCTATGAAAGGGCTTAATTGTTCACCATAAAAAGGGTCAACAGCTGAAGAGTATCTAGTCCTGGGCGGGGAATGAACCTTTGGCACCATGGTCGGGTGACCAACTGTTTGTGTGGGAGGGGAAGTGACCAGTATGGGAGAAACTAGTGTTGGTGCCAAGAGGGTCATAGGTACCGATGAAGGGGTCGGTACCATGGTAACTTTTGTCGGTTCCATAGGAGTTGTCATTGGCACTGTGGAAGGAGTCATAGGCTTCAGCAATGAAATAGTTGTTGGTGTTGACTTTGATTGTTTACGCTTCAGTTCCGAAGCAGAAACCTGGCCTTTGGATGATTTTGAGTCATGAGATTGAGAAGACACTGGAACAAAGTGGCTCCTTTTTTTTTTTTTTGCTTCTTTCTTGGGAGACTTTGACGTCTCCACCTCAGACAAAGCCTCTGAGAAAGGGCATTTTAACAGCCCCTTCAGGATCAATTTGTTGTACTGCTGTGCAAGGGGTCCGAGTACTAAAACTCTTTCAGAGCTTACATGGCAGTTGGACTTCCAAATGCAGCACCCCCAAATAGTATACGCAAGAAAGATGCCCATCCGAGTTGGGCATCTTTCTGCCACATTCCTTGCATTACTTAAAACCAGTAGTACCCTTCTGTTTCTCTGCCATAATGAGCTTTAGAAAGGCAATCAACAAACCATTCACACACACACGCACACTAGCAGAAAGATAATAGAAAACCAGAAAATATAATTTTTTTTAAGTACCAGCAATGGAAGCAAAGAAAAAATACCCAGAAGGGGTAAAAAGAGCGAAAGGGGTAAATACCAACAATGCTATTGAAGATTTAGCAATGGTAAGAGGGAAGGGAGGGGCCTATACCAGTGATGGTAAAGAAGAAATACCAAAAGGTAAAAATGGGGAAAAAATACAGCACTCATACACACAAAATATCAATTTAGGCAAGAAGATAAGCTAGTGACAAATTTCTATAGAAAGAAGAAAATTTTAAAGGATATATTATATAAAAAAAATTAACACTTAGCTTGAGAGCACAGCTGATGCATCCTAAAACTCTATGTGGCAAATGAAATCTGAGGGTAAGGAAAGAGAGGCACTATGGGTAGGCTAAGCTCGAGAGTTTCTGGCTGGCGCGAGCTTGTTACAATGGCCGGGTTGGTTCTGAAGACGGAACCCAGACTCAACAGTCAAGAATGAATGAAGACTGACAACATCAGATGCATATTTTTATGTTCAACCAAAGCTCTGTGGTTGAACATATGACAGATAGCACAGTCCTCCTGAAGATGAAGGGGACCAAGGCAATATACACACAAGGTATGCGAGTCACTAAAAGGAATTTTGTGACTGCATTTCTCATGCTTTTTAAAGCCAGACGGCTTATCTTTATCATCAACATTATTACAGCCAAAAAATACAAAAGAAGAAGAGAAAAGAAATAATCTACTCTCTACCAAGTATTTTTTTTTTTACTAAGGAGAAAAATATACAACCTAAAGAGAAAAAATTTACCAACAATGGTACAGAAGGTTATGCTAGAAAGTGTAGCAGAAAGGAAGATAATATTGATAGTATCATAAGGTACTTTCGTACAAAAAAAGGTAGATGGGATAAAGATAATTAGACTATAGAAATAAGCTGTCACTAAGGTAAGGGTATAGAATATAGTCTAATTAAAACTATTTAAAGAAGTTTAGAGTTTTAGAAGTCAATAAGAACAGAAATAATTATTGAAAATTCACTTAGCTGCCCAACAGCAACTAAAGAAACCACATCTTCGCAAAGCGGCAAACTAGATCTGAGGTAACTTAGAAGGGTGCATTATGGTTTAGAGAAGAGCTTCAGAGTTTTTTTGGTTTCCATGAGCTATTACAATGGCCGAGACGGATCTGAGGATTGGATCCAAGCCCAGAGGTTTGAGGACAGAATGAAAACTGACATCAAATTCTAGTTTCTATCTCTTACCTCAGCTCAAAGATCTCTTTCAGTTCTCATGACTCAATAAAAAATACAAATTTGTTTTTTGTACTAAGCAGAACTTTTAAAATTCAAAGGCTGGGCTTTAACACACTGCAAAAGAATGGGTAATGGAATCTAACAATAAAACAATTAAATGAATGCAAAGCAAGAACTGTGCCTTCCCCGCACAGCAGTCTATTTTGTGTCAGAGTGTGAGCGAGCATTCACAAGAAAATCTTGATGTGTTTTCTTTTTCCCTTAAAAAAGTTCTAGTTCATTCCACAGCTTACAGATAATTAAATTCCTGTGACAAACCAAAAGACACATCCTTTTATGTTCTATCCAAGATTTTTATTATGCAAGGAATAATGACTTTAATACACTGTAATCAAACAAGAAAAAGTACAGTTTTGTACCTACCATAAATGTAGATATCCAATAGATATGCAACTGCAGTCATAACATATGGGTTGTCCTGCCTCAGGCAGCCCTCGGTCGGCCGGATTCCAAAGTCTGGGTCCGGCGTCGGCTGGTGTCGCCTCCTCTCCGACGTCAGAGCGGCTGGAGTATAAAGGCATCGGTCGACGCCATCTTCTTCAGTGTTTCTTGCCCCAGATGCCAGGTGCCCTCCTAGGAAGGCTAAATTTGGTGAATGGATAAACAATTCCAGACATGCACAACAGTAATAAACAGATACACCATAGGAGATACCCCCAGCTAATAGGAAGGGGTAGTGGACCCATAAAGAAGGTTGCAGAGGGGTAGGAGGGTGGGAAAAACTGACTGCAGTTGCATATCTATCGGACATCTACATTTATGGTAGGTACAAAACTGTACTATGTCCTTCAAGAATGCAACTGCAGTCATAACATATGTGTTGAATACCATAGCCAAGCTGGGGGTGGATGGAACTAAGGAAGGGATGGTGTAGCTAAAATGCCCTGCAGGACTGCCGAAGCAAAGCCTGCTCGGGATCTGGAGTATAAGGGCAGGTTGTAGTGCTTGGTAAATGTATGCGTGGAGCTCCATGTAGCAGCCTCTAGAATGTCCTTTGTAGCCACTCCTCTTAGGAAAGCTGTGGATGTGGCTATAGCTCTGGTGGAATGTGACCTAATATTGGCTGGCACACCTTTTCCATGGAAAGAATAGCAGAATCTGATGCAGTGCCCAATCCATTTTGAAATTGTTTGTTTGGAGATTGCTTTTCCTTGTACTCCAGCAGCATAGGCTACAAACAGTTGGTCAGACTTTCTGGTGACCTTAGTTCTGTCCAAGTAGTAACGTAGTTGCCTGTGTATGTCCAAAGTATGCAGCAGGTTTTCCCCCCTGTTTTGCGGATTGGGGAAGAAAGTAGGCAGGTGAATAGCTTGATTTAGAGATACCCTGGAAATTACTTTTGGCATGAATGTAGGATTGGTTCTTAGAGAAACTCTGTCCTGATGAAAAATGAGGAAGGGAGGTACTGCCATGAGTGCCTGTATCTCCGAGACTCTTCTTGCAGATGTGACTGCCAATAGAAAAAACATTTTCCATGATAGAAATTGCATTTCTGAAGTTGCTGCTGGCTCAAAAGGAGGAAGAGTTAATTTTTCCAAAACGAAATGGAGGTCCCATGCAGGTACTGGCTGTTTTCTGGGAGGTTTGATATTTTTTATCCCTCTTAGGAACTGTCTTAGCAAAGGATGTGAAAACACTGGTGGATCACAATTGTATTTTGCTGAGATTGCTGAGGCGTGAATCTTTATAGAAGAATATGAGAGTCCAGTATGAAACATTTCTGCCAAGTATTCCAATATCTGAGGTATACTCAGTAATGTTGTATCCTGACCCCTGTTGGCATTCCAGATGCTGAATCTCTTCCACTTGGCTGAATAGGTTTTTCTGGTGGAAGGTCTGCGTGCTTCCAGTAAGATCGCTTGAACTTTTTTGGAAAGAGAGATAGCGGAAGGAGTCATGGTAACCTCCAGGCTATCAGATGCAATGTTTTCAGGTTTTGATGGACAGTCCTGTAATTGTGTTTTGTTAGAAGCAGGGGCCATAGGGGCAGAGGCCACGGTTTGGTCTGAGTTATGCTCAACAGCAATGGGTACCAGTGTTGCCTTGGCCAGTCTGGAGCTATCAGAATGCCTGTTGGTTGTTCTGCTTTGATCTTCAGTATCACCTTGGTCAGCAGAGGTAGAGGAGGGAATGCATACATTTTTAGGGAATTCCAGCTGAAGGAGAGAGCATCCGTTTTCCAGGCTAGAGGATGATGGGTCCTTGTGCAGAACATTTCCAGGTGATGATTCATGTGAGAAGCAAAGAGATCTACGTCCGGTCTTCCCCATGTCTCTGTTATTTGTGAGAAAATGTGAGGATGCAGCATCCATTCGTGTGGATCCAAGAAATTTCGGCTCAGCTTGTCCGTCAGTACATTGTCCTTGCCTGGCACAAACTGGGATTGCAAATGTATCTTCAGACTCAGGGATTTTTCCCAGAGAATCATTGTTAGTCTGCAGAGGGGATAAGAATGAGTGCCACCCTGCTTGTTTATATACCACATGACAGTGGTGTTGTCTGTCCTTATTAGCAAATGTCCTTGCTGTAGTGATTTTTCGAAAGTCTCGATTGCATGTATCACTGCCAACATCTCTTTTTGGTTTATGTGCAGATGTCTTTCCCTTGGTGTCTATAGACCTTGAATGCATCTGCCCTCTATGTGCGCCCCCCCATCCATGATCTGAGGCATCTGTTGTAATCATTTGACCTGCTTGAGGTCTGTTGAAGGACATGCCTTTGTTTAACTGACTTGCTTGAGCCCATCACAAAAATTCTTTTTGCAGACATGGAATGAGTGGGATTACGTCCTCTAGGCTTTGGCTGTGTTGGGACCATAAGCTTTTTAAGTACCATTGCAGCTTTCTCATATGAAGTCTTGCCAAAGGTATCAGAAGAATGCAAGATGCCATGAACCCCAGGGCCTGCAGGATTTTCCTTGCAGTCAGCTGGGAGAGCTTTGCTAGGCCTTTGAAGTACTCTGGTAACTGCTGTTGTTTTTCTTCTGTGAGGTAGGCCATTTGAGTTTCTGTGTCCAGTTTGGCTCCTAGGAAAATAATCTGTTGGGATGGCAGTAGTCTTGATTTCTGAATGTTGACTGTGTATCCCAAGGCCTGCAGTAGTTGAATGACATAGTCCAAGTTTGCTATTAAGGTTTGTTTGTTGTCTGCTTGTATGAGGCAGTCGTCCAGGTAGGGGTATATTTGAATCCCTGGAGTCTGCAGTGTGCCACTACTGATGCCAGGCATTTCGTGAACACTCTGGGTGCAGTAGATAAGCCAAACGGCAATGCTGAGAATTGATAATGCTCTGTCCCTGCAAGAAATCGGAGGTATCTTCTGCAGCTTTGTCTGATTGGGACATGCAGGTATGCCTCCTTGAGGTCCAGAGTGACCAGCCAAGACCCCTTGCCCAGCATGGGAAGGAGTTGCTGCAACGTCAGCATTTTGAACTTTGGCACAATGAGAAAAGTATTTAGAGTAGACAAGTCCAGTATAGGCCTCCATTTGTTTTCTTTTCTTGGAACAAGGAACAGTCTTGAATAAAATCCCTGGCCTTGTTCCTGAAGAGGAACCCTTTCTATTGCTTGTATACTTAACAGCTTTGAAACTTGAGTGAGTGCCTCTGCCCTTTGATGATGTGGCAGGTTTGGCATGCCTTGTCTTATTGGTGAAGTATGGAAGTGGAATCTGTAACCCTTGTCTATTAAATCCAGAATCCAGTTGTCCTTGGTTAAGATATGCCAGTTTTTTGAGAATAAGGATAATTTTCCGCCCAAAGGTGCTTCTCTTTGAGCCTTTGTAGGCGGTATGAAAGTCAAGTCATTGTGATTGTCCTTGTGGTGCAGCTGGGTTGCCTGCGCCACTTCTTTGATTTGGAGGTTGCCATTGGCGGCCCCTGTAGGATCCTCGGTATTTCCCTCTACCTCGGGTACGCCTGTTTTTTCCCCTTTGAAATTTGTCAGAGTCTGGGAAGGACCAATTCTTTGAAGGCCAGTTTCTGCTGAACCTGGGTGGCTGAACCTGGAGGAAATCCTTGACTGTCTGTACTGACTTAGCTTTTTCCTCAATGGATTTCAACACATCTTGTGCATTAGCACCAAAAAGCTTCTGTTTTTCCAGAGGTGCATCAAGTAACTTTACTTTAACATGGTCTGGCAATGGCTGATCTTTTAACCAAGCATGTCTACGTATCACAGCCCCAGTCATAGCTGCCCTACATAAAGCCTCCAATGCATCATAACCACACTGAAGAAAATGATTGTTAACCTGCTGAGTGTTATGTATATGATCCTGCAATACTTTTCTATCAATAGGCTCAGGAGAGGCTAGCTTTTTCTGTAAATCATCCAGTAAAAAATCCTGGTACTGAAACATATGAAAAAGGCAGTTAAGTGACCTCATGGCTAGGGTGGTTAGAGGTATAAACTTTTTTACCCCATCTCTCCAGGGACCTAGCTTCCCTATCCGCTGGCAGTGGATTCTTGGCAGTGGAAGTAGCCACTCCCTTGGGGCCCTGTGAAATAGTTTCCAGATCCACAGAGTGGGCCTTAAAGAGATGTTTGTGAGTGTCAGGGACCCTATAATATCTGTCTGGCTTGACAGGAGCAGGGGGGAGAGAATCAGGGTTAGCACTGGAGTCAGAGAAAACATCATCCAAAACATCCATAACTGGAGGAATAGCTAAATGTCTGTGCTGGGGAAGCTTGAGGAAGGTACGTAGCCTTTTCCTGGAATCAGAGAATTCCTGACCCTGCCATTTAAAATGTTCCCTCATAGAGTGCAGGACTTCACCAAACGAGAAATCCTCTGGAGGGGAGGCAGAGGGAATTGATTCCTCAGCATCAGAGTCCTCATAGGCCTGGAAGGATTCTTCTTGGGTATCTGCATGCTCAGAATCCCCAGAGGCTTCATCTGAAGAGAGGTTGTCAGCCTGCTCAGTTCTGGGCCTTTTCTCTGCAGGTGGCTGAGAACCTCTGTCTGGGTGAGGCTGAGACCCCCTGATAAGAGAAATAAGATCTGCAGCAAGAGACATGATCTGTTTATCAGAAAAAGGGGCCTAAGCAGCAGGTTTAGGATGGGCCTTGGCCTGGCTGGCGGCCTTAGCACGTGCAAAGGACTCGATGGACATGGATACAGGAGGCCTTGCAGCCCCACATGCAGGAGTAACCTTGTCTACAGGAATGGTGTCGGGTAGATCCAGAACTTCGGTTTCCGGAGGAAAATCAACAACCGGCACTGGAGAGGTCTCCGAGACCGTAGGACGTGTTAACGCTGTGTCGTCGGCCTGGAGCAGTTGAATTACTGCTTCCGAAGGGACCGAAGCACTAGCAGAGGGTTTAGGAGTTGCATCGGTGGTGGACGCGGGCCGAGGATGTCGGTCCCGGTCCTTTCGTTTTTTGGTAGATTGAGTTGTCGGTTGATCCGACGGCATAATATACGCGAAAGATTCACCGAAAAAGTCTTCGGCAAATTCTGCCCGGCGCCTGAGAGTGCGCTTATTAAAGCAAGCACAGGCAGCACAGGCCGAGACGTCGTGGTCTGGGCCCAGGCAAGGAAGGCAGTAAGAATGGAAGTCCTTATGAGGTATTTGTTTACCACAAGACAAACAATTATTAACTTTCTCAATATGTTCTGACATCGGCTGAGGCAAGAAAAAATGTTCCCCAATAGGGTACTTAGCTTTTAGATGACTTCGGTACTGAAAACACAGGAGCTGACCGACTGGCACTTGCGAACTGCTTGTGCTTCGGGCACCGTGCGGCAAGAAAGACTGAAGAAGATGGTGTCGGCCGATACCTTTATACTCCAGCCGCTCTGACGTCGGAGAGGAGGCGACAACAGCCGACGCCGGACCCAGACTTTGGAATCCGGCCGACCGAGGGCTGCCTGACGCAGGACAACCCATATGTTATGACTGCAGTTGCATTCTTGAAGGACATCATCATAAGGGTTTATAAACCAAAAAAAATCAGCCTTTCCTACTCAGCAGTCTATTCTGTGACAGTTCACTCAAGCAGGTTCTACCATAGAATACTCTATCAAGTGAAAAAGCAAAATTCCTTGTCTTGAATTACTTGTAATTTTTTTCTTTTTTTCAATAAACATCTTCATTAAATCATGTATGACATTCTGTGTTTGTTTCTATGTGGAGCTTTTCTCCTCGGGCCTCTGCTGAAAATGGAAATATATCCAGTTGGTCTAGCCCGGTAAACAAATGTAAAATAAAATAAATAAATAAATATTACTGTGTTGCTTATACAAATAAACAGAGTATTGGTAGAAATCATACCCTTTTTTTCCCTGTTGAGTTTATTCTTATTTTTGTGTTATTGTCTGCACACTGTGACAATTTTGCATGATGTCTTCCCTTGTCAGAACTGTTACATTTTTGAGGTAATGTACAGCATCTAATAGAGATAGAGCTGTTTATCAAAATATTTATGTCAGTCTTTGATTATTTCTCTGCTTTTATGTATGCTTGATCTTGTTCAGCTAACCATGCTGTTATATTTGGGTTAAATGTTATCCTCTCAATGGTACATGCTGTATGCTTTTTACAACAGAAATTGTGTTCTATTTTGTATAGCATTTTCCTAACTAGTTTTATTCATGAAATATTGTAATTCCCTCAGTTTTGATGTTCAGAATGATGCAAATGAAATGCAGATATCTGTGTTGAATACTGCGGGCCTTGTCTCGCAGCTGCATTTTTATGTATAGTCCTTGAAGCATGTTCCAGACACTGAACATTCAGCTTGTCTCAAGCTGTACCAGAATATATGTATGCTAGCAAACAAAAATACATGTATTTAACTATCTTATTTCTACATATATTATAGCAACAGATGTGTATATGCATCTAACTAGCAAACAGATGAGCACATGCATTTATACATTTTTAAACATATATATCACTGTAGACATTCCCTCTGTTTTATTTTAAATCCAAAACTGTCTATATTAGTATGTACTTTTTAGTCAAGTTATACTGCTACTAACTAGAAACACATTGAGAAACAAAACCTTTAGTTTTCTTTTGATACAGCAAGTTAACACAGTTTAATATTGTCAACACATTGATGACGACCATTACTATTAGAACTGGATGAATCTGAATATGACTCTATACAGTAATTTATTGACAATACTTGAATATTCTATTGCAAAGGCATTGCAGTCTTGTTTTTAAAAAACACGTCACAAATGTCAAGCTTTGAATTGTTACTCTATTTACATAGATAAACCATTTATTATATACTGTACAGCATACACTTGCTTGTACAGATTGTTTTTGCATTTGTTTATACATGGCTGTAATGTACACTCAGTCCAATTTTGAAACCTAGCATTAAATTGAAGCCTGCTAATTACCTTACTTGAAACATTAAAATGTATTTTTGGAATTAACACTTTGCACTTTTACTCAAATCCCTTTTGCAGTACTGTTTACAGTTAGTGTAAAATGGAAAGAATGCCCTTCCCCTGTAGTATACAACATTTTATTGAAGTATTGTTTATTTGCTTTATGCTGTGAGAATTCAATGTATGCTTGCCTTTTCACTGTTACCTAGACTGTGACACTTTGGTCTTACACATTTGCTAATTTTTTTGGTCATTTTTAAAAATAGAAAATATTTTTATAAAGCTTTTGCTGTTGCCTATACTGTCAAAGTTGTAGTAGGAATTGATTTTACACATTTTGAAAAGACTTTTACTGTTACTAGTAGCTATTTGTACCCTCCCTTTTTGTAAAGGGACCTACATAATTTATTTTAACTGCATACCATAGCCCGTGCACTGACTGTACTCGGTGTAGTGTTTACTTGCAAACAGATTATTAATGACATGTATGCACAATTGTGACGTCATATTACAATTACTAAACAGAATTTTTGTAGACTTTTGTGCTTAATGCTGTACGTGAATACTTAACAATAATGTTTTAGAAATACGTAAGCCATTTGGCCTGGCAACCACTCTTGTTTTCTTGACCTTATAAATTTCAGTACCAGTAACATTTTATCTTATACAACATTCTTTGTAACTACCCATTCCAGCCTGGAAAGATTTGAACTCGCATACTTTTTTTTTCTTTTTGCGCATTCCAGACGCTTAACCCATAACTCCTTCAGCACTTACTCGTACCTTCAGTCATTCATTAATATACTTGCAAGTTGATATTAGAATGCAGTTGTAATAAACATTAACTTGCCTAACTATGCATAATATTGTTTTTGAATACTGCCTTTGCTGGAGTCTGTGCTATTTTTTATGCTATCATACGATTACAAAATATTGTAAGAAACAAAAGAGATATTGACTTAACTAACACATGCTTAAAACAAATATATTTACATGATTTACACTTACTATTGTGTGCCTTTTGCTGCACTTTAGGTGAAAAGAAAATACATGCATGTCAGTCTTGTGACTTCATGTCGTTATACTGAGTTTAACAACTCTCATTTGATTTTCTATACTCTAGAACTGTTTTGTTATATGAAATGGTTTTAAAATCACCATTTAAGTGCCTTGCTTTAACTGAATGAAAGTTTGTGCTGTGTACGCTTAAACATTTTGTAAATGTAGAATAGTACGTCATAAATTATTTCCTATCAGCGTAGTTAACTGCTGTTGCTTTAACTCTTTACTAACCAGATTATATTTGTCAGTATTCTGTTCTGCTGATTTAAAGCTCTTATGTACTTCTGAAAAAGTGTCTGCATATGTTGTCTGAACTTTTTGAACTCACTCTGACTGTATCTTAGAAGTTTATTAAATCTTTTTGCCAGTTCACCATGAACTTAGTCTTTGTTTTTATCTGTTTTGTAATGTGCAGTGGTTTTATGCCACTTTTGTCTAGCAAGATATACAGAAGAATTTGTAAATAACTGACATGACTGATATTGTAAGTCTGAAATGAACATTTTACATGTGGTGACAGGACATAACGCATCTGGTTGTTTACCATTACTTTTATGACATTGCACACAGAAAGCAGTTTCATATAACTTGCACAATAAATGTTTACTGTCATAATAATGATGTTGCTGTTTAAGATACCAGTCAAAAGTAATGCATCTATATAAAGCATGGGCACAAACTTTGCCTAGTAAAGTACTGCATGTGCTACAGTTCTGTTTATACCAGTCTTTAAATCCTGACCATACATGTGCTGGACTGTCATTACTGTCTACCTGGAAGGTAGTTTTACATTTAATATTTTCTGTCTAATGGCATCCATGCTGTAGAATGAGAAACAAAAACAGAATTACCAGTTTCTGTGTAGAAGGTGATAAAGTCTTCCCTCGAGAAAGCATGAAAGTCCCTCGTTGATTCTCCCAAAAGGTGGTCAAACACAGCTGGCAGATTCAGTTGTGTGAATGTGCAGGACCTGTGGAACCTGCAGAGAAGCACTATTCTGCTATTGGATACTGTGCAGAAGAATGAGGCAAATGTTTGCACTGGAACTGACTGTACTAACTGAATAAAATAAAAAAGAAGCTGTAGTTGTCACAAAAAGAAACCATTCGGTCCATCAACTGTGGCTCGCCATGCCTGGCTCGCCATGCCTGGCTCGCCATTGAAAAATTATATACTGCCTTCTATTGGTTTCTTGCTGTTACTTGCATTTACATGCATGCATACCACAGTTCATTTAACTATTTATTGTAATCAACTAGTCTTATTACTGTATTGTACTGAGTACAATAAATACATGGAGAGAACCGTTTCAGTTAATACGCTTTACTGTTACATTCTCCTTTTGGATCTACAAGCATGCAACACAAATGCTGTCAGCTCTCTATGGCAAATTCCCAAAGCTTGTTTATACACACACATATTTATACTAAAAAGTCTGATATTTTTTTCTCAAAGCCTGATGTATAACAGTTCTTTCTTTGTATAACAGTTTTCCATTGTTCCCCTGTCCTTGGTTCTTTGTAGTTTGATGATCCATGGAAACTCATTGCATTATCTGAAACGTGGTGCTCCAGCACTATCTGAAACTTGATGTTACATCTCTGTACTTCATTGATGTCCTTCCAGCTGCCATATGTGCAGTTATTTTTTCAGACTGTGTTTCTCAATAACATACTCCTTTACATGGATGCCAATAACTAAGCTATATATGCTTGCCAGCACACTTACTATTTTTCTGCATTTTATACTATTTCTACATTAAACCTTTATATTTCATATCATTTTTGCAGCTCTTTATTCAAGCTAATAATCATGTTAGCAACAGTTACTATTATTCTCTCAAGAAGACCTCTGCTTCACATAGATGGGAAGTCTATTCTAGAGAAGGGGATTCTCTGAGATATGTACCTGCCCCTCCAACATGTCCTGTTTAAGTCACAGGCAAAGTTTAAATCCTTAGCTGTAGTAGTACTGCTGTTGTTTGTTTTGCAGATATGTAAAAGATCCACCATATCAGATCCAAGGATGCCTTGAATGCCAAATATAAAACGGTGTAGAGAGCTAAAGCTTTGAGGTGATCTGCATAGGGCGATGTGCTTACTCCCTGTATTCTTTTTATGTGGAACCTCTGTGGATGTTCCAGTTGTTGCATGGCCTGGCCAGGTACATACATAAGGGTTGTTATATTCAATGATGCGTCTGATGATGGCTGAGTACAGTAGCACAATGACTTCCCTAGACCTAAATGCTCTGTCCTTACTTATAAGTTGAGTGACACAAAATGATGCTCTTACAACCTTAGACACATGTTAGCCAAAAGCCAGGTTACTATCTGCATGCTTCCCCAAATTACTGACTACTATGTCTACTTTTATGGGTGTTTTATCAAGGAGGTAGTTTCTCTGGGTGGTCATCTTCCAAAAAGGAACTATTATGCATTTCTTGCAATTAAGTATTAGTCTGTAGCTTTGTCACCAGTCATTTGTATGTATTAGACTTTCCTGTAAGATGTTAGTATTTTGGGGGGGGGGTTCTATAATTGCTCCAGGTCTGCAATCATCTGCAAACTTGATAAGCTAGAGGCCCCTGAAATTGGTCTTGACTGATGCCAAAGAGGAGCTGCCCTGGCACAGAGCACTGGGGTTGTCACTAGTGACTGGTCTCTTTAAGGAGGTGGTCTCTGCAATTCTAAATTTCTGGGTCTTGTCTGTAATCCATCTGGCTATCCAGCAAGGTACACAGGGGTGTATCCCTAATTCCATGATTTTGTTTACAATGCTTGAGTGAGGTACTGTATCAAATGACTTAGCAACATCAAAGTAGGAAGTACGCACCATTTTGACCTCATCTATTGCTTTGATGACTTTTTCAAATAAGTCCACCAGGTTCAGTAGTCATAACCAACTTCAAAGAAACCAAACTGGATTGACTCCAGTATCTGGAGGCTTCCTATCTTATTATTAATAAGTTCCATTATAATTCTTTCCATGGCTTTGCATATGAAATGAGTCGGGCTAATGTGTCTGTAGTTCACGAGATCCATTGATGGTCCACCCTTATGCAGAAGGATAATTGCTGCAGTCTTCTATTTACATGGCATGAAGCCTTTGCAGAAGCTATGGTTGAATAGTGACACCAGTGGCCCTGAATTGTCATATTTCAGGCTATTTAGGAGGCATCCTGGCATATTATTGGGGCCCACTAAAGCTGTGTTCTTGGGTCTTAGCGAGCACATCTAAGACCTTCTCCCTACTGATAACTGCATGTTAGATGGTATTTCCTGAGAGGGGGCAGCTGAGAGTGAGAGGGAAGTAAAGTTGAAGCTGAATGTGTTAGCCAGAAGATCTCCTATATCTCTCAATTCTGTGAATATGGCTACATTTACCAACAGTTTGGTCTATTGTTGCATGTTACCCATGAGGTTTCAGACATAGCTAAAGAAAGCCTTATGGTTGTCCTTGGCCTTGGACACTGTCTGCTCCTCAAAATTTGCTTTATTGGACTTAATTAGCCTTCTTAGTTGTCTCTTCAGTTTGATGAGATAGTTTTTATCTTTTTTGGTGTTATACTTTCTAATTTTAGCTATGACTTTTTTTCTTTTGTTGTACAACCTGTTTAATTTTGGATTCCATCAGGGTGGTTTGTTTTTTAGTTAATTTTGGGCTTAATTCTGGAAGGCACAGCAGCTTCTGTGCAATCACTGACATGGTTGTATAGAGCTTCTGTGAATAATTTCACATAGGCAGCTGTGTTATCTAGGTTTGGAGGGGCTTGAAGTGTTGACAGGTTGTCACTTAATAAAAGGTAGTTTGCACTGGAGTGGTCTGTAACTATTACAGGGTATGCTGGAGTTACAGAAATGATTCTTATTTTGTTGGAGACTGCTTTGAGGTCAGACAGATCATGACAGTGGGGGGGGGGGGGTCAGCGTTCTCCTATATTTGTGAGTACCAGGTGGATATAATGTTGTACATGTAGTAGGCATATGCACTAACTGGTCCAGGGTGTTTGTGTTTACAAAATCTGGGAATCTCTGCACCTGCAAATGTTGGGTCATGTAGAGCTCCCAGTTTATAGAGAGAAAATTACAGTCCCCCATGAGTAATGTATTTGGTTGAATGGTAAATGTCTCCAGTAGATCACAGTATGAGCTATGGCATTCCTGGGACATACAGGGTGACCTTCAGCTTGCTAGGATATGGTATGGGACTTTGACTATGGTAATCTGCGAATGTAGGAACTCCAGTGTGTCATCCTGTTTAACCAACCTGTGGTGATGGTTTGTATTGATGTAGATTGAGACAAGTCCACCTATAGACCCTGTCTGTGCAGTTGCTGATCTAAATCTGTGGAAGGCACTGTCTCCTTAACGGTACAGAAGTCCACATTCTCCAAGGTAAGGGAAGCTTAGAGGGAGTGAAGCATCTTGTTTAGGCTCCTGGCATTGACCAGTAACAACTTCAGTTTTCCTTCAGTACATTTTGCTATGTTGGAAGGTTTTTCAATATGGCATTGTCTGAAAAATGCTCTGTAGGGGAGGACAATGTTTTAGCCAATATTTGAAAGCCTAGAGGGTACAGGTGCAGCCCATCCTTGGCAAAGCAATGTAGTTTGTTAACCCTGTCCTCCCATGCTGACAAATATTGTATTTCCCTAGAAAGATACCAAAAACTAAGCCAGTTATTAAGAGTCAATCATCTTCTGTTAATATTACTGCATTATCCTTGGTGAAGGGAAAATGCTGGTCAATACTAGGCACATACCAGTTTGTGACACACAGTCTGATAGCTCCATAATGTCTCTCGGTATGTCTTAGGTCATTTACACGTACATGCCCTGTGACTGAATTATACTGTTACCTGAGGTACAGTGACTTGAGTGCATGTGCAACTTTGTGGATCCTGGACCCTGATAGGCAACTGACTTGTCATTTGTTTCCTTGCTCAGGAATCTCCTATGATTCGAGTCCTGGCTAGTATATTGGCTTGCCTTATGGGCTTGGTAATTAAGGTTCCACTGGGTCTGGTTTTATCTTGTACGTGCACTGTTAGGTTTGCTGAGGATATTTTTTGCAGGTGGAATGTCTGGGAGGTCTTTGGGGTTTGTGAAGTTTGCATTTAAGTGCCTCAGCATAAGTAGGTCTATGTACAGGGTGTGTCATATGTACGGCAGGTATAGTGTGTGTGTTTCTGACAACCAGATTATTATTATTAGTGTTTGTAGCAAGAGTTTTGCCTCCAGAGATGTTGTGCATATACATCTCTCCCATATGGTGTTTCTTTGCGGATTAAATGGTTTTCAGTGAACATTAGACAATTGTTAATTGTCTCAAAATACCCATATACACCAAACCGTCTGCTGAGAAGTTGGGAAAGTGCATATCCATGATGTCAAGTCCTTTATTAGATGAGCTACAAGGGTGTGGTACACAAAAGGTTAATTGTGGGCTAACTAAAGATGCTTTTGGGGCTAGAGACCCAACTAGGTTATATAATATTTAACACAAGGGGCAGTGACCCTCAACATGCAAACTAGCTGCTCTATATTAAGCATTATTTTTACTTGAGAAATATAACTTCTCAAAAAATAAAATGTTTTATTTTTCCATTAAAAATTCAAATTTCTAGCTCCTCCCTCAACTTGTAAGTAGTTAATCACTTCTAATTCCTATAACTCACCAAGAGACACAGGTTTGTTTTCTGACTTTAACAGAATCTTTAATATACAATGGAAAAGGTCTCTAACGCACTGAAATCAGTCATGAAAACTGAAGAATTAATTATCAAGGTGTTGCTTACTGTGCTGGAACCAAAGTCTTCTTAAGACACAAAGGTCTTGCTGGCTGGATTCTGCTGAAATAAAAGTCTAGTTATAATTGCATTTACAGTCTGTTGCCCACAGAAACTTGCAGAATATACACTGATGCAGCATCAAACTCTGTCAAAAAAGTAGTAACCAATAAATAACTTTTTTACAACAAATCACACAAACTACTGTTACAGCTTCAGGTACTGTAACACCTTGAATTCCACACGAACCACAAAACAGAGAAAAAACAGTCCTGTTCAACTCAAATGACCACCACCGGACAATCACTTAGCGCTTTCATTCACTTTTAATTTGTGAACTTCTTCAGAAACTTAGGAAACTTAGCAAACAAAGAATTAGTGGCCAGACTGTGATTAACACTGAGATTCACATATAAGAAAATTGTTAATATTAAATCAATGCTAGAATCAGAAAATAAAGTTACTACTAGTTCAGTTATGTTGTGAAGTAATAAAAAGGGCACTTTTGCATGTCACAATTGCAAACAGTGTAGGTTTGTAACAAACTCTTCATTTGAGACTCTTAGTTATTCTAACATCACTTTTGGGGTAAGGGACTATTACAATTGTAATAGTGAACATGTGGTATATATAGCAACATGTTTGTCCTGTGAAAGTTATTATATAGGAAAAACGATAAGAAATCTAAAACGTAGAATTTATGAGCACAATTTAGCAATAAAAAAGAAAGATAAAACCAATTCTTTTGCTAGACACGCAACAACATGTACAGATTTCAAACAGTTTGAATTCTTTGTGCTAGAAAAATTAGAAAAAGTGCCCTTAAATGGAGACATTAACAATACATTAGAGTGCAAAGAAGCATTTTGGCAGCTATACCTAGGTGCAGATAGTGCTCCTGCTTTAAATGAGACTATTAATTTGAAATGTTTTCTAAAATACATTAACACAGTTGGATATTAGATAAAAAAGTATTTTATGTATGTATATTTTACATCAATATTTTGTTTTAGTAAATATTTATTTTAATTACATTAGTAAATTTGTATATATGTTCCGTATTTGAATGGTATGTTATGTCATTTCCTGTAATTAATTGTTAATTAGATATAAAAGGAAGCTTGGGTAGGGCATATTTATTTCTGAAGAAGTTCACAAATTAAAAGTGAATGAAAGCGCTAAGTGATTGTCCGGTGGTGGTCATTTGAATTGAACAGAACTGGTTTTTCTCTGTTTTGAGCTTCAGGTACTGTGCTACTTTACTTCTCAAACAACATGGATGATGTGACAGATGCAATGTTACCTTGGAACAAATGGGTGTTCCTATACAAATATCTCTAACAATGTTATCTGCTATAGTCTCTTTATAATGGTCTTACATCCTGTTTTTCTCCTCGGTATTCTATTTTGGTCTTTGTATGAAAACATCTGTTTGCTGGTGTTTGTAGAAAAATATGTTTTCATCCTGTAGAGAAATAATACTGGTGTTGTCTTTTCAGGAAACATCTTGTGCAAATGTTGACTTGATGAAAGCATATCTATTCAAACTTCCTTGCTTAACAGTCATATAATAGAAACATGTACAGATTGTTTTCCTGTTGTCCATTCTTTAAAGAAGTTGCAAACATCCTGTTTTTTTTTTTACATTTTTGCTCTTACTGACCATGTGAAATGCATACAAGCTAAATCTGTAAGAGGTCAGCTTTCTTGCTGACAGTGTGAAATGCATGCATTCTTGCTGATTCTGTAGGAAACATGTCCATTAAGCAAATTTCTTATTTTTCAAGCCACAGTCATTTAGTATGGATGCTAATCACATATTGCTAAACTCTATTTCTACATTTAAGCAAGGTTTATTTTATACCTTATTTATTTTGCATATTTGTAACAGAATTACTTTAAATCTTTTATTCACTGGTAAATACACTCTAACAAAAACAATACAAGTAGTTCAAGCCAAGAAATTTGCCTTCACATGCATCAGTCTATTCTCAGGCGAAGTATATTCAGTGAGCTTTCTCAAGAAAACCTTGAAATGTTTTCTTCCCCTTAAAGGGACAATCACAGGGATTTTTTGTTTTGATTCAGCCTTTGTTTACATTTCAGGTTTGCCTTTCTGAGCGTGCTCACCTTTGGCTGGGGGGGAAGGGGAAGAGTCTCTGCAGGAAGTTTCAAAGGTGACAGCAAAATTCCATCTGAAATTGCAGTTGTACTGACAACAGCTTTCCCTGTGAGCCATTCATTACTTTAATCTGTCCATTTCACACATTCAGAAAAGCAGCCTTTCAGGCTTTTTACGACTTGACTGCTGCTGCTGCTTCTCTACAAAGCACATCAGTAATGCAAGGTTTTTAAAACATTAGTAAACAGAGTTTTTTGCTTCTTTCATTTCATATTTTATTCTGTGGTGACTGTGAATCCTGGCCTTCTACAACAATTTTATGACAT